>NC_092214.1:50936605-50989674 GCF_043381705.1 Parasteatoda tepidariorum
TTTTCAAACGGATAATTTTGTTTTCAATAAAAGAAATAAATTAGATAATTTCTGAGCTCAAATCTGCCATATTTCATAAGATATTAATGTTAATATGTAATTCTGGTGAGTTTGAAGTGAAAATTTGTTTCAGTTTTTTAGAGATATATTGTTAAAAAAGGTGACATGGTTGCTAGATTTTGAATAACTCGCTTTTTTGGCAGTCTTGATATGGCCTCTTTCCATAAGTTTATTACTGTTTGTTCTTGTTGCAAGCTGTGCACCATCTTACGTTAGTGTTAACACTTTTAGCATTGTAAACACCAGTATTGTTAGCATTGTAAACTCAAGTAATAAGTAATCAAATACATTGTTTGCAAGAATCTCAAAGCACAATGATGCCAAATGGCTTTAAAATACAACGGAAACAGTAATCCGGAAATTTAGGCGGTAGCGAGCTTGCAGCGTTCCCTAGTGTAGGAAACACCATCCATACGAATGAGTACCTTTTCTCCATTAATTTAGCTTTTTAACACAAATTTATATATTTATTTCATTTTGTACCTACTACTGAAAATAATTGTGGTTCTCGAAAATAATTAGTAACGTCACTATTATCCTAAGGAATATTTTCGATGAGCTAATATCAATACTTATTTCGAAGGTTACAAAAAAAAATCATCAACTAACTAAACTAATGGTTAACTGAATGGCTAAAAATACTACTGGTATTACTGTTACAAATGCTGGGATAATAGTTTTTAATGCTGTTTTCCGAAACGGATAAAACCCTAATATCATCTTACTACATATACATATAATACGTATATAACGCTTTTTAATTATGTGTTGTATGGATGATAGACTGAATGTAAACGATAACAAGTCTTTCTAAAACCGGAAGAAATTTAGAAAACTCCCGGTGTATCCCTCCGCTAGTGTTATGCTTACGAGGCGATATGTGAACAGGTTTAATATTCTAAGAAGCTTTATTAATGTGATTAATGCTTAAATTTACGTGTAATTTTATCATTCATAAGAGTTTCCAGTAATTTATAAATTCTAAATGGCTGTGAGACTAAAGCAAATTTAAGAAAATTAATATCACAACATAAATATAGTGTAAGGTTTGCCTTGTTTTGAGTGTTATCGCTTACTTGGCTATATTTGTGGCAAATATCAACGTTAGTTGTTTTTTGGGTTGCATCTTGAAGGGCATAGCATGCCAGCGAAATCCTCCAAATTCTTATGTTGTTTGTTTCATTGAAACTTAAAAATCGCGTTATACTGTAAACACTACATGTATAATAATTTTTGATGGCACACTTTTTCTAGCTTAAGCGTAAAAATCAATCGGAAGTAGTAATCCGGAAGTCTTACTGCTAATTTTAACCCCAAGGGCCATCTGTGCTTAACTCTACACGGTCAACCATCCTATTCGGATGACTCATCGGATAGAGCGTTCGCCTTCCAATGAGGTGAACCGGGTTCGAATTCCAGCGAAGGCTAGTCGATACGAATTTCGCATCCGGTTTGCACCGACCATAGTGCTTTAGTAAAATATCTTCAGTGGTAGATGGATTATGGGTAAGAGTCCCTTTGCCGACATGCTAACCATGGTAGGTTTTCGTGGTTTTCCTCTCCATGTAACGCAAATGCAGGTTAGTTCCATCAAATAAAGTCTTCCGTGAAGGCTAATTTCTCCAAAAATGTAATCCTTGCCTTCTGGATAGAGTTTAAAATTTTAAAATTACAAGGTTACGGAGTTGAACGTTAGTAGTCGCAAACCTAAAAAATTGGTTCGGCAGTTTAACGACGGTATTATATATATATCTTCAAACCCCGCTATAGTGAACACGGTTTATAGTGAACTCCCGGGTATAGTGAACGAAATGTTCTGTCCCGTGCCTTACTATACACGTGTAATGTTATTTTTTGTGGATATAGTGAACCAAAAAAGTGAGGATGAGTGAGGATGTTGGATATAATGAACTTTTTTCTGTCTTCGACTGATTTTTTTCTTCTTTTTTTCGTAATAGTTTTGAAATTTCTACTTCAAAATTCGACAGATTTTTAAAACCATCTATAGCATGGAATGTAGCGATAAGCATTTTTTCTTGTTTGCTTCTTTTATCTCACTTTCTCATCCCTAAACAAACCAAGCAGATGTTTCCAACCCAGGCAGATAATGCACCAGTAAGGTGTCAGTGGGATCAATATGCATTTTCTGTCAGAGAGTAATTATTCGTTATTGGTCAAAGGGTTGGACACTAATATGAGTTGATAAGGCCCTCATTTCAACTCCTTTTTGCTCTTAGTTCAGTTAAAAGAAGTCTGCAAACAAGTGTCTCAAATTTAACTATGGCGACCAGTAAGCGTAAAACGTTCTCCATTGATGATAAAATGGGCACAATCAGAAAAATTGAAAATGGATGCAATCAAGTTGATATTTACAGGAAATATAAACTATCCAAACCTGCCGTTTGTAACATATGGAAAATGGGCAATTAATTATGCCCATGAAAAAAATTTCGGTGGAAGAAAAAAATTGAGAAAAGCAGATCACAAGGATGTTGAAGAAGTATTACTGAAGTGGTTCACCATTTGAAGAAGCCGCAATCTTCCAGTATTTGGACAAATGTCGATGATAAGCGGTTTTATGAGACTACTTTTATGTGCTCGAATGGCAGGTTAGACAGGCTTAAAAAGCGGAATAACAGAAATTCAGGAAAAATTATCTGAGAGTCAGGAAGTGTTTCCATATCTGATGTTAAGGATAGCTCATCAGCTAAAAATTACTAATTTTTTTTTGCACGCAAGGCGCAGAGTAATAAAAATTAATACATTTTTTGCTACTACATAATATTCCATATCTGATGTTGAGGATTGCTCATCAGCTAAAAATTACTAATTTTTTTTTTGAACGCAAGACGCAGAGTAATAAAAAATAACACATTTTTTGCTACTACATAATATTTTCCAGTCATTTATTGGAATAATGTGTAATTAAAGGGAGGATTTTGAGAACCATTAGTGAAATTGCCTGCGTAACGGATATAGTGAACTCCCGGTTATAGTGAACCAAAGTTTCGTTCCTTGAAGGTTCACTATAGCGGAGTTTCACTATAGCGAGTAAAAGAAGACATCCTATTTTGTTACAAATTCATACTATTAGATTTGCCATGATATGAATCAAAAGTTCAATTAACCAGAAGAAAGATTAACTATTCATGTAGTATTATTTAAAATATTATATTCAAAATTTATCACAATTATCAAATAGTTTAATAAATAACTTCAGTTTTATTTTATTAAATCTTGTTGTTTTCCAATGCTTAAATTTATAGAGACTCGCTTCAATTACTGTAAGTATCGTTATGAGAAACACATGATTTTATGACTATGCAGCAATTTTAAGTTCTGAAATTATAATATTATTTTTTTTAATTCAAAACCAAATTATCTGTTGGAAAATATCGCCTCACACAACAAACTGCAGTAAGCAGCGGTAAACTTTCAGAAGACGTGAAGGTACAGATCTCGAGATTTGCTTTTGTTTACATCCATCCATTGGTCGTTACAGGCAACTGATTGATCATTGATGAATTTTCAGTTTGCTAAGAAAAGGAAGTGACGTCAATTTAAACATCTCCATTTAATGGACTATGCTATCTGCTAAGCTGCAAGTTAATATTTTAAACAAGCTTGATTGAACTGAAGTTTGAAGAAAACCAAAACCGCAAGAGAATAGTGTTTTTGTTTGTGTTTATTCTCCTAAGAATTTTTATAGTATTGACAGATTAATTTTCTATAATTATCAAATCGAGAAAAGTGCTCATGATGTTTTCTTAGTTGATGAGTTTCTTTAAGTGTTTTTTTTTTTTATCTTCAACCATGTAAATTTAATAATTTATCATTCTTTATATAACTTGTCTCTCAGTTTACTAATTTTATATTATGCATACCAGTAATATTTATTTTGATTTGTATTCTTGCATTGATAATTCCGACTTACGGTTTTTTACTTACTGACTGAGGAATTTATTGATAAATGTGTACATGTTTAAAAAAAAGTTGTTAAAAATGTAGCTAAGTTAATCAAGTAACTTCAAATTTGTTAATATATTTTATTAATTTGTTTAACTTAATGTCGAATTTTGATTGATGTTTTAAATGTAATTTAATAATAAGAGTTACCTTACAATCATTTTATTATTTATATTTATGTATTACTTGTAATAATGACATTAACTTTTAATAATAGATGCTAGAATTCAACGAAATTAGAACTTCTAAATAATGCTTATTTTGTAAACTTTTATGATATATTTATCGAAGAAAAATAAATCTTCGTAGCTGTATTTCTTAGTTATTTACCTTCTTCACCAAAACATGGACTCTATTTCCCCAAACTGCACTACTTAACCTTTTTACGTTTGCACCAGAAAATGAATAAATTAGGTGACATGGAGCTTTTGCAGCCCGCTCCAAGTTGTTCTGAGGATGAAACTTAATTCAGGTTGAAACTTTTAAGCTGTTTTCATCTTTAAAGAAAAATAGAAATTTTTCTTCCTTCTCTCTTTGTTATAAATAAACGATTTTTTTATAGAATTAAAATGTTTTCGAAACAAATTTTTCATTTTAATACGAAATATATTCTAACACTGCACCAACAATAAAAAGGTTTTGATAAGGCTACTATATAAATAACTTGAATTCCTTAAGGATACAAATGTTATTGTAAAAAAATAATGAGAGAGCCATTAAAAAATATTAATTTAAAATACGTGAAGAAAAATGAAAGTTGTATGAAACTAAATTTATTCCTTTCTTATTAAAGGAAACAATGTTTTCTGACAGAAAGTAAGAAATTATAATTAACATGGTAGACCTGAATGACATTTTGAATTATGTCTGCAAAAATTTAATTACCAGCAAATTCATTGAATTATCAGCAAAATATGAATTTCATATTTTGCTGGTTTTTCATTTGACATTCCATAGAATGACTGGGAAATGTCTAAAATAAAAATTGAATTATACACAGCTCTCCCTAGGAATAAAAGAGGATAGTGGATACTCACCACTGTTAAAATTTATCAAAATATGTAATATTACGTAATAACTGAGTTTAATCTGCAATTTTTAGATTACCTTCTTATAATGTTTTATGTGTATATTTCTCAAAGTAATTCTCATTCATTATCAAAATAACAGAAAAATTTGGAGCTTTTGAAAAATAATTGAAGACAAGCTAAAAGACAATCTATGTGTATAAATTTTGTTGAAAAAAGTACGCTATAAAAATTATTAATTGATGAACAACTTTAAAGCATTTTCTGTAATTTAAGCTAAAAATTATGAGAAAATAAAAATTTAAAGGAGCATTTTTAAGTAAAACGAATTTATTTAAAATATATAATGGTAAAATTTAAAACCACTAAAAAATTCGTTAATATCTCCCTCCCCAATTAAAAAAATAACTAGACAACATAAGGAAAATCTTACTAAAATGAAGGAATCAAACTAAAGTTAAATAATAATCAGTCACTAAATAAATCAGAAGTGACTTTTCATCAAAACAAATTAATAATAAATGAAAGTTAAGAAATCAACCTTTTCCTGAAAAAATAAAGTAACAGTGTTTTTATGGGATGACAGTTTATTTTTACAAAAGAGCAATGAGGACGCATTTATAGTGATCAAGGGTAAGTGGGACGGATCGCCCTTCTAAAAACGTTAAGGGAGAACACTGCTTCATACACTTCCCATAGTTTTAGGCATTGTATACAATATCCTAGGTATTCTATAGATTGCCAGATTTCAAACTTACCTGGTAATGTACATAATAACTTGAAGTTTAAAATTATTAATTCAGTATACTAATTACAATTTAGCTGTCAAAAGTTCTATGAGAGTGAATAGAATTTCTGATATAAAACATAGATTTCTAAACTTTTCGAAGTTATGGTACCGTTACTCATATATTTGTCTGCAGTGCATTAATAATTACAGTTGATAAGCAACCATAATAAAGGGAGAGATGGCAGGGACAACAGGCATGGGGCCCTGGCTGTTGGTGCATTCTTTGAAACTCATGAAATGCTTCTATTTCATTGCATATTAGTTTTTCTTCATAAATATTTAAATATCTTGACAATGTTTAATAATTTTATTGAACGAAGTCTTTACATTTAATACATATTAATAAATACTGTCAAACCCCGCTATAGTGAACACGGTTTATAGTGAACTCCCGGATATTGTGAACGAAATTTTCAGTCCCGTGCCTTGCTATACACGTATAATGTTATTTTTTGTGGATATAGTGAACCAAAAAAGTGATGAAGTTGGATATAATGAACTTTTTTCTGTCTTCGACTGATTTTTTTCTTCATTTTTTTGCAATAATTTTAAAATTTCTACTTCAAAATAAATACATATACCGATTTTTAAGACCATCTATAGAGGGGAATGTAGCGATAAGCATTTTTTCTTGTTTGCTTCTTTTATCTCACTTTCCCATCCCTAAATGAACCAAGCAGATATTTCTAACTCAGGCAGATGATACACCTGTAAGGTGTCAGTGGGATCAATATACATTTTCTGTCAGAGGGAATGAGTAATTATTAATTATTAGTCAAAGGGTTGGACACTGATCTATGTAGATAAGGCCCTTATTTCATCTCCTTTTTGCTCTCAGTTCAGTTAAAAAAAAGCCTGTAGACAAGTGTCTCAAATTTAACTATGGCAAGCAGTAAACATAAAGCGTTCTCCATTGATGTTAAAATGGGCATAATCAGAAAAATTGAAAATGGATGTAATCAAGCTGATATTTACGGAGAATATAAACTATTCAAATCTACAGTTTGTAATATATGAAAAAAAAAGGCAATTAACAATTTCTACTCATGAAAAAAATTTAGGTGACAGAAAAAAGTTGAGAAAAGCAGATCACAAGGATGTTGAAGAAGCATTACTGAAGTGGTTCAGCATTCGAAGAGGCCAAAATCTTCCAGTATCTGGGCATATGTTGACGAATTTGCTGTGCCATTTTGTGAGACTACTTTTATGTGATCGAATGGCAGATTAGACAGGTTTATAAAGCTGAATAACAGAAACTCAGGATCTGAGATTCGGGAAGTGTTTCCATATCTGATGTTGAGGATTGCTCATCAGCTAAAGATTACTAATTTTTTTTTTGTACGTAAGAAGAAGAGTAATAAAAAATAACACATTTTTTGCTTCTATATAATATTTTTCAGTCATTTATTTGAATAATGTGTAATAAAAGCGAGGAGTTTGGGAACCATTAGTTAAATTGCCTGAGTAACGGATATACTGAACTCCCGGTTATAGTGAACCGAAATTTCGGTCCCCTGAAAGTTCACTATATTTGTGACTGTATATAAATCAGCAAACATTTAGTTTTTAGCTAAAATAAGTACGAGAAAATATTGATTAATACTTTAATATATAATTAAAAAATTTTATTCCAACAATCAAAGTAAAGAACATAGTTTGAAAAGTATTTTTGAAAAAGCTTACAAAATATGAAAATTGGAATTTTCATATTTTTGGGAAAAGGCCTGTAAAAAATTTATCCTAGACCCTGTAAATTCTTTGTTCACTCTTGATAATAAGTATTTATAATATTAGGAAATATATCAATTATCTTTCATACTCAAAACAATTATAAATTCTTTTAATCCCAAGAACGATCTTCATGCTCGTTGCATAATTTTTCAAATCAAGGAATAAAGCTCAACATAGCTACTTGCACTGTTTTTTTAAAGCAATATTTTCATCTCTCTTTCGAGCAACCGTTAAAGATTCTGCATTTTTCTCTGAGTTTAGAGCAACAGCTAAATCCTAGCTTCTTACAGGTATAAAGTCCAAAATGAGCAAAACTGTACTTTCATTTTTAATAGATTTCCAAAATTCTATCAAATCAATATAAATAAATTTAGTTTTGAAATTTTTCTTACAACTATTATGCGTATAAAATTTGCTTCAGATAGGGACTACTTTAGTTTGGGAGTGAAGAAACTATTTTTCGACTTGTTATTAAAAGCTATTTGCTAAAAGTTAGATTAGTGATTTTGAAATCCAAAATCTCACTTTTCAAATCAAAATCTTTTAATCTCACTTTTCACTACTGTGCTGCAAGAGATATTTCTCTGCTAAGAATTGGGTAAAATTGCAGACATTTCAACAACGGTTGAGAAATTAGTATTTGTAAATGCATTAAAATAATTATTTAATGTATAATAATTGTAATTTATGTATTTTTTATTTTACAAATAAATCATGTAAATTATATATATATATATATTTTAATAATTTGCTTTTTTGACTGTAGAATAAATTCAAAAATGTATTCTGGCAAAGTTGAACTTGGTGATCTACCTCCCAGTATTGATATTAAGGATGAAAGTGTCTGCTGCATAAAACTAAATGGATTAAAAGAGAATGAACCATGCCACTTTAATTTGTCTGATGAGGCTACAAATCCGGAAACATCAGATGATCATGAAACTGTTCACTCATCTTTGTAAGTAACTTTATAAACTTTAAATTGTTAAGATTAATCATTATAAAAAAAGTGTTTAGCAATCATGGAAATTGGCTTTGAGTCATTCACAGAATATTATATTACCTGGTTATATTACCTATGTCTGTATTACCTGATATTACCTGATTATAGTATATCCTATGTTTAAATTATTGTACCTTTTGTGTAGGAGGTGTTGCTTAGGTGGGTAAAACTAGGACATGGCATTTTGGCATTTCTAACAGGTTTTGTGCCATGTATAAAGTATTCTTAGTTTTTAAAATCGGATTGTTGGATAAAGACATAACCATCTGTCAAACATGACTGAATAGTACAAAAAGCTAAGCTACTGGTGAAAATATAGGATAAGTGTATTCAGTGTTTCATGTGTACAGGATTGACCCAGGAAACCTCTGGCCAGGAAGAAAAGCATCCTCAAAATTTCATGTTTTGTTCTTAAATCTGATCAGCTAACTCAGTTTACTAAAAGTTAAAAAAATGTTTTATTTAAACTTACTTGTGTTCCTGAATCTATAAATCCCTCTAAGATAATCAATGTAGGAAGGTAATTTTACTTGTGTAATGTTATGAATAAATATTTCAGTTTAAAAAATGAGTATTTATTTGTTAATCTATATTTATATGTACTTGGTGATATCATTACAGGTTGGCTATAACCAGGTACTGGTATAATTTCAAAAAATATTAATTTACTTTACAGAATATGATTCTTTTCACATGAAATATTGTTCTTGAAACTAAAGGGCTAATATGTCATTGAATTATATATATATATATATATATAGCTGCTTAGGTAAATTAGAAGAAACTGAAGATTTCTGTTCAATTTTCTCCAATATCCATTGACAGATTTAAAAAAAGACTTGTTGTGGAATATCCTACACAGTATTACTATTTATCTGCTATAATTTGCAATTTGATTTTCTTTCATTTTTCATAAATGTATTTAGTTTTTGGATTTTTCAAAAATATTTTGTTGCTTTGAAGCTTTTATGCACTTAATATAATTTTTGCATTTTAAAATTTTTGTATTATTTAATTTTTTTTCTTATTAAGGTAATCTAGCAGTCACACTTTTTTTTAGAATTATTAAAAGTTGTGAAAGTAAATGATCAACTTCTTATTTTTAATCGAAAGTAGGCAAAATTTGCTACAAATATTGTTTTATATTTATATATACATACACACTAGCG
The DNA here is from genome assembly GCF_043381705.1 of Parasteatoda tepidariorum. Taxonomy (NCBI): domain Eukaryota; kingdom Metazoa; phylum Arthropoda; class Arachnida; order Araneae; family Theridiidae; genus Parasteatoda; species Parasteatoda tepidariorum. The sequence goes on from NC_092214.1 coordinate 50,946,353, forward strand.
TGCAAAAGTTTTTGGTCAACGCGTGAAGGACATTTTAACCTTTCTATGCGTTTTTTTTTTTTTTTTTGTAGAAATGATTTACGTTTTATTTAGTCTAGCCAACATATATATATTACACTTGATTTCCGAATTTTTACTTTTCTGGCAATTTAATGGAAAATTTTATCTTCTTTGAATTAAATTTGTTTAAATCTTTGAACTCAGTTCAGTTGAATATTTGTTTTTTTAATATAATTCGAGTTTTGTAAGAACTAATTCTTCAAAAATGAATGTCAATAATAAATTAAAGTTAAAATCATGATTTCCGTAAATAAATATGCAAAACTTATGCTTATTTGTTAAAATTGTATCCTTCAATTATATTTTCATCCAATACTTAGATGTAAAAGAAATCGCTTCACGAAAAACAAATACCTGACTAATATGAAAATTGCATTTGATTTAAAGTGACTTTCAAAGAGCTAACTTTGTTTTCTGATTGATAAGCATATAATGTTTAGGAATAAATTATACATTATTTATTACATTTCCAATCAACCATTTATAATATTGAGTTTGACCAAAGACTTTGCAAGTGTGGGTATATATATATATAGCATAATAAACAAAAACAAAAAAACATGAAGAAAATTAAGAAAAACAATAACTTTTATTTATTGCACATAACTGCAAGTAAATAGAACTCATAAAATAAGTTCAAAATGTAGAGAAAACAAGGGAAAAATTACAGAACAATGAAAAAAGGGAAGAAAGAAAAAGAAAAATAATAATAAAAATAACAAAAAACCGGAAAAAAAGGACAAAAAATTAAAATATTTTAAAAAATCCGGAATATAAAAGATATAATCTTTTCATCAGCTCACAGGATTATATCCGCTAAAAAGAGTGCTTTCTAATATTGCATCAATATAGCCAAAGCAAAATATATCAATACAATAGTGTGAGAAGCACTCAAGAAATTCTACAAAAGAATTACAAGAAATAAAATAGAACACAAGAAATAAAAATATCACGTAAAAACAGAAAATGAAATATAAGGAAAAAACAGAATAAAACATGAAATGAAATCTATAAAGCGAGCAGCGAATTCAAATGAACTTACGTGAGCGGGAAATTTTTCAAGAATGATTTAAAATATTTTCGTAACGAAATTGCCAGATTGCAAAAAAATGAAAACAAAAGCGTAAATTGAGCTAAGCGTAACCAAGGGAGTTTTGTATTAAAGTGCATTCTTGCTGCATTACAGAAGTGTGTTTAATTTGTTAGTTACCAAGAATGGTCCTGAAAATGGATGGTATTATACCTTGGTATAATACCAAGGTATAATATTACGTAGCGCACATCCATTTTTTTTCTGGTTTTTTGTTATTTTTATTATTATTATTCTTTTTTCCCCCATTTTTCCTTATTCTGTAATTTTCCCCTTGTTTTCTCTACATTTTGAACTTATATATATATATATAAACACTGCTACTTTGATAACTCATGTACAAAATTTATAGGTTAATCAATTTTTTATAGGTCTTATCAATAACGGAATATGATCAATTCTAAACCATTTGTTTAATATTAAAATAAGGTATGTAAGTAATGCCTGCGCATTTTAGACTCAAGAACAAAAATTAAAAAGTACGAAAAATTTAATTGTATCTACTCACTCACTCTATTCAAGAATGAACATAGTGAAGCTTATAGTTCAATGAATTTTTAACTGATTACGTGTTGGTACAGTAAACAGTACAGTAATTACCATCTCTAAATAACAGTAACCTCCAAAGAATGACCATATGTTTTATGGTACCAAATGTCTTCTATAAAATTTACATTATGCAAAGCCTCTGAACAGTGAACCATCTTTTAATCCCAGTCACAGCCCTGTAACGGACTGTTGTTCGAAGGTTTTACTGTATAGTAAATTTTAAATTCATGCAATATTGTTGAGTTGCATAAAACAAACTTAAAAATGTGTTTTATTTTATTATTTTTTTAAAATTTATTTATTTATTTTTGAAATGAAGAATACATATTTTTACGTGATTTTCTTTGTCCTACTCTGATATTTTATATATTGGAAAATTAATTTTTATTGTTTGTGAATTGTTTTACAGCTCAAGTGATAATATATTGCATACTTTAAGTGGATTTTATGCTACATTACTTGTTGTGGTTACTTCAATTGCTATATTTTCTGAATTGCTTCATGAACGTCTTGCATTGTTTTATATTCATGTGAGTAGTTTTTTTTTAAAATTACACTTTAGCTAAAATGGTATGTATCTGCATATCTTTGAATCTTTTTTTTCATTCAATTACATGGAGAAAAGCTGCTTTGCTCTTTCAAGAAAGCATCCAGGGGCAATCCCTTTATACTTTCCTGAAGAGCAAATGAGCTTTTAAAGTTGTGAATCAACAGTAGAATAGTCGAAGTAGTTTTTTCAAATAAGAGGAAGTGGGTGATATGAACCGTATTGTACAGTAGAGAACCAATTAACCGGGATGCTCGGGACCATCGCTATCCCGGATGTCTGAATTTTCTGGATTGGCCAAAAGTGCCGTTATTCAATGTTTTATCAAACCTAAATTACAAGGCAAAAGTTAAACATATTTAAAAATCGGGAAAAAACAAATAGATCTCTTAAATTAAAAAAAAATGGTAGAAAAATAACATTTAAAAGGATAAAAACATTTGCAAATTTAATGATCTTCATGGTCAATGATCTAATGATCTTCAAGGTCAGGGGAAGAATTGAAGTTCCTCTGGGCAAGTGAGGAGAAGAATTCCCCCCTTTCTCTCTACTCAACTTTAAAGATGAGTCAAATTTCTGCTTTTTTTATAATCCTTATAGTACTTTAAAATAGCGGGAAAAGCAAGCAAAATTCTTCCCGGTTATTTGGATACGGGATAAATGGTTCTCTACTGTACTTAGAATTTTAATTTTAAATTGAGCCTGAATAATTCAAAATGTTATTCAATTCAAATTTTTATTTACTCCTCACGGTGGAAAGAATTATCAAGTTACAAGCAACAAAACCACTGAGACTGTTACTCATTTTCATAATTTGTTATTTTTAGAGGGTAATAAAGTTAATTAAATTTTTGAAGAATGTGTGAATTTACTTATAATTGTTTTGCTTATTATACTATGTCTGGGTTGCAAAAAGAGTCAGGCTTTTTAAATTTCTAAGGTTGGCAGGACTGAACTTAAGCTTAGATTTTAGAAGTTGATATATAATTAATTTCTCATTTTTATGGTAAGCTGAACTATGAATCAAAGTATGTTTCTTTAAAGATTTTTAAAAAATTTTTCGTGTATTTATTTATTACTTTTTTTACCTAGACCAAGAAAATGAATTAATTTACAAAGAATTATCTTTAACTTGTGATTCCTTTCATTAAATTTGATAGGTCTGATGACATATATCTTGTGCATGAAACATTAAAATGTTCAAAACCTAAACATTTTATGAATACTGTTTTTTGAGTATATTGTTTATTATTCTAATGCAGTTAATTTTGATAATTTTTATTTTTTACTCTTCAACTTAATTCATTTTATCTCATTTATTATCATTTAAATTGACTTATTTGCCATCTACTCTAAGTATTTCACAACTAAGCAATGTAAGAATTATTTTAAATAATTTTAGTATAATTAATTTTAGTACTCATGTTTCTTTTTATAATTTATTTCAAATATATTTATTTATTCTTTAAAATATACTTGAATATTAGAATTATGCTGCAGAATAAATGCTGCCCAAATTAAATCTTGCTTTATTTAAGTATGCCAAAAATTGTGGTGCATATACCTGTAATGTGTGCAAAGTTACACTGTTTGTTTAAATAAAAAAGAAAGACTAGTAATTTACTTTTTTATTTACAATCAGTTGTATTCAATGAATCTGAAATAAGTATTTTTTTTCAATGTTTTCTTTTTTTACACTTAGTTTATTTAATTAAAATATTTATTTTAAATTACTGTTTTCTGAGTAGTTGGATTTGATGTTTCTGAGACTATTTTTTGAATACATGACACACTTATTAAGAACTGACTTGTCAACATACAAGCTATTCCTGATTTAAAAATTTTTACTATCTACTTCTTTTTTTACAGGCAGTTTGATTTAAATTCAAGCAAATCACCATTTAAATATACTTATTATTTATGAATATAACTAAGTAAATATAGTCATAGTTTATTGTATACTTAGTACAGTGATAAAAATGAAAGTACAGTGTGTTTCATGATACAGTCATCCCCACTTATTGCATATCAGATAATCAAATAATCAGTTTATATGAATGAAATTTAGTGGAACCAAATTATTTTATAAGAAACCAATGTTAAATCTCCTCATTTAAATAATTATTTATAGTTACCAGTCTTTGTTTAATTGCATAAAGAAGTGAAAAGAAAAATTCTTTAAAAAATGTTTCATCAGCCAAAATGGAAGATGGGAATTAGAGATGAGCTAAGAAGAGGAGAATAAGAGATGAGTTAAGAAGATAAGAATACAATAGGTGCTACTTCAATGGGGACTTTCTATTGAAGTGAATGTTAATAATATAATAGGGAATCCATTTCCTGCTTTAGATAAGTTTCAGGGAGGTTCTTTAAAAATTAATCAAATCTTGTTAGCAATTATATATTAAACCAAGAAGAGTTTACCTCTCTTTGATACACTTCATTTAGAATGTAGGAAGGTAAGAAACAGAGAAATGATCAGTTAAATGTGGGTAAACAGTCTTCAGTTAGCATTCTTTGGAGGGAAATAATAGTATACTTTTCATTAGTAGAGTACTGATTTATTTTTATGTAAACTTACATGTCATTTATATTTTGCGATTCTGACACTTAATAATTATAATTGTTTATTGATCATTAAAATGTCTTTATTCACTCAAAACTTAAAAACTTATGACTTTATTACTGACTATGTATTGCATACATTTTAAAATAAAATTTCGAAGAAAAATAGTATTTGAGATTGACTAATACACTCCCCTTATAATTCAATGACCTACTTATTGTAATACACTCGGTTAAAAGCAATAATTTTCTTTTAAGCTGGGCTGACTGCCCTTTAATTTTTTGCACTGTTGTGTAGCTTGTACAGTGATTTACTGAAAATGCTAACATTTAGTTAATTGGGAATTACTGCCTATATGTAATTAATTAGTTTAAATTAGTTTACAATTTTATTATTTTTGGTTAGTTGACAATTTTTTGTGTGCTATGGAGGAAAAACATTGAAATGTGAATTTCTTACATCATCCTGAGTTAACTTCATGTATTTAGACACCAAAGGGAATCAATATTTATTAATTATTCTTTGAATTTTGCATTTATCTAATTTATATAGTCATCTCTTAACCTTTTTATATTAGAGCAAGGTAAAAATTCAAAATAAAAAGATTCATAGAACTGAATTTTCTTCATTATTATTATTTGTTTTGCTTATTATTATTCAAATTGTATCTATGAGATACTTCTTAATTAATCACAAAAGTTTTTAGGTGTATTTCTGAAACTATTCACAATTTTTCCATGTTAGCTGATTAAAATTAATTTTTGATGTAACCTTGTCAAAAATTTTTTCATTATTTATTTTTTGTTTTTGTCTGATAGGTTAAAGCTGAAACAATTTTTTGCTTTTGAATCTTTTACCAAAACAAAATAGTAGTATTTTGTCATTGTTAATAAAATAAATTTTGCTTTACTCTATATATTTTTAAAATATGCCTTCTGTTGAAAATCCAGGTAAACAGGGTCGCTGAAAGCTTAGATCAATATAAATTTCTTTTTAAATCTTCAAAGCATTAAGTACAGGAATTTTCTTCCAATTCTCTTATTTCCTATTGAATGACATGGGGAAAAGTATGTTTGTTGAACAAGTTAATATTTATTATTAAATGTTATATAATGTTCAGTTTTGCTTAGTACATTCATTTTATTTTTATGTTTTTATAATTCATATGTATATTGCAGGATTATCTTTTTCTCTATCTTCTAAGTATTGGGATACTTCTGCTTATTGGAGCATTTGCTAACAAACTTCATGAGAAATGTTTTCGTGTAAACATAAGAGATTTAGTGAAAATGCCTCAATACTTGTCTAAAAAGTTAGTAGGAGAAGTTAAAAAATCAAATATTGATCAATGTTTTAAAGTTGGGATTTATAGTAAGTATTAAAATGTTTGTACAATTTTAAAAAAATAATAATTATGTTATGATTATTTAAAATCAGTAGTTTTTTGTAATATTTTGTGATAAAATTTAATGTTCGGTAAAAATTTCTGCAGACTTTTGAATTTATATATTGTGAAACTTTAATACAGATTTTTTATTTTTATTTTATAAGTTTCTTTTCACTATTTTGTTATTCTTTTTACAGAAATTCTTATTTCTTTGTATGTGACTATTTGCCACAAATTTTTATTTATACAGTAATGTATCCTTAAGATGAACTTAATAAAATAAAAAAGCATATGTTAGTTTAATTTCCCATTTTTTTTTTGTCAATCTTCTCCTAAAAAACATTACAGTGACCACCATTTATTAAAATCACTTTCACTCTGAAATCATTTGATTTTATAAATAGTTAAACTTTATAAATATACCAAAAGCTAAATTACTAAATTTATATTTCATGTTAACTACTTCAATTCCATTTGGCATACAGTTTCATTAAACATGAGCAGTATTTAACAGAAAAGTCTTAAAATATTTACGTGAATATAAATTAGCAGAATTTGAAATTAAAGAATCAGCATCATTTTAAAGTTTATAAAAGTTCTTATGATTTTCAATATTATCTACCTCAAGGTTCATAAAAATTTTATTACATTTTGAATTCACTTATTGCACTCAAATTTTGCTATTTAGATATGGTGCTAGCAAACAAATGTAAAAGTATATCAACCTGCAACCTTTATTCATAGTTGAACTATAATGGATCATGAACAGGTAAAAAGTTTAAAATTAATCATAATTCATAAATATTCTAGCTCCATTTTTGTTAATTTTATAAAATCATCTGCATAATGGATATTTGTTAGTTGTATGGCTTATTTCATTGAATATGTAAGAAATTTAATTTATTCTTTAGTTTTTGTTTCTTGCATTTGCATTCTTTTTCCACCCTGTTTTGGCTGGTTCAATCTTTCTTAACTGTTATAGTCAATGAGTGAGTAATGATCACTGACATTGAATGTTCATGGGCATTCAATAAGAAGTTCTCTTTTGGATTCTTTCGAACTACCCCTTCCTTTTTCATTATTTATTTACTAATTTAACCCTTTGATTTGATCAAGAAGTGTGATCTACACCTGTAGCTTTGTTTCTTTTGTTCTTGGTTGGCAAACAGACTTTATCCACAACATATCTTTCTACACATGATAGAAAGTAAATTCTAAGCATTCATATGAGAAAAAGTATGCATTTTTTACTGTTGAAAACAAATCTTTACCGAAACAATTTCTCTACCTTTATAAAATGGCAATCATGATTTTATTAAAGAATAGTTTCTGTATGTTTTTATAATGTGAGTGATGTGAATAGTACTGTAGAAATCTGTTCTTGCAGATTTCAAAAAATTGCGATTTTATAATCTAGTGATTTTATTAATGGTGGTCACTGTATCACTAGTATTAGAAATTGGAAATATCTCAAAACTAATATATGTATTATGTTTTTTATTTATTTTTAAATTTACTTGTGTTAAAATATTATTGCATTTATTAAAAAGGTGTAAAAAATCTATGTTTTCAAAGCTTATAATTTCAAATTTCTGTGAGTGTAAAGTTTGAGTGTTGTATGTTTTCATTGCAACCCCATTAATTTTAATAATCGTTGGTATTTCTGATGAAAATTTCATTAAAAATGGTGCAAATCAAATTGAAGATGCATTTTAAGTTGTTTCTTTTAAACAGAATTCTTATTTTTACTTATTTGAAGAGTAATATGTTCTTATTGAGATTATTTATTATTTCTTTTCAATAAATATGAACAAGTTCTAATTTATATATCTTGGATGCCATGAACTATAAAAATTAAAATAGCTTACAGTTCATGAAAGTGATAAATAAAATAATTTTTTGATAAAATTATTTTGTTGTTTATGTTTACTTAAAATAAAGTGAAGTTTTATTTTTAGTTTTTTATTATTTTTTAAAATTTTTTATTATTATTTTTTTAAGTAAATAATAGTGCACTAAGCTTCTCCTGTCATTCTTTTTTTATTTATTTATTTATTTATTTTCTTTTTAGTGTTTGGCTTAGTGGTGCTTATTTCAAATGGATTAGAGGCGCTAACTATATTTATGTCTCCTATTACTTGTTTATACCTGGCTAGCACAACTCAAACTATTTTGCGTTTTATTTTTAATGGCCTTCAGATAGCATTTTTTCTATTAAACTCAAAAGTAAGTCATTATAATTTTTCTCAGCTTTCTATTTTAATTCTATACTAGTTATAAAATATAGTCAATTTGTTATAACTATTTACTGAACTATAGCTATTTACTGAAATATTAATGTAGCTTAATTTTTTTTTATGAGCCTGACCTTTTTATCTTTTATTTGATCCAAAGAGGTAACAACTTCTTGTTCTTTCTTTTTGTAATCTATTTACAATAGACTTAACTGTTCAAACCAGGTTGAGTCAGTATGGGAGAAAGAAATATTACCCATGAAACCGTTGTGTTCTTTTGCCCATATTGGTTTCATTGTCCTCATCAATACTGCAAATGTATTCCAGAGGATTGCATTTTAAGTCCACCAAATTCTGGATGAACTTCTTTGTCTTTATCATTTTCTCTAGAGTTTGTATGAAATTATTTCTTATCATGGAAAAAGTCTTAGCAAAAGATAAAAAACTTTTTCTTTTCCAGATTAAATTATTTCATTAAAACTTTCCTTAGCAGTTAAATAATTCTTCTATTAAATTATTCTATTAATGATGTGAACAGAAATTTTACCATGAAAGAGAAAGATATAGCGTTAAAGTATGAATTCCACCGAATACTGTTTCTACCATGGTAAAAGAAAAAGAAATATTTTTAAATGATATTAATTCATGAAGTCTCTGACAAAAAGGATTATTACTATTGTTTTAAAGGAAAAAACTGAAGTTGACCGTCAAGTAATAACAATAAAGTCAGAAACTAAGATTTCCCTTAAGTCATATTTTTTGTTGCTTCTATTAGGTTTAAGTTATCAGAAACTGACATTTTGACTTTTAAATCATGGTGAAGAATTACTAATTTCATTCTTTATTAGTGTGATTTTTTTATTAAATATAACTTTGATAATTGCATGCTCACTGAAATATTTAAACCAAAAAAGTAGATTTAGTCCTCTTATACTACCAAATATTGAAGAATTTTGATTATTCTGTCCCCTAAAGAAAACTATACATTTTTTCTTTTTGTAAACTAAAATGAAATTATGTAAACGGGAACCACCCTAATCAATTTCGTAAACTATTACTAGTTATTAATAAAAAATATGAATACTAGTAAAAATTATTCTGTCTTTATTTATAAAAGATAATGAATCTTAGTTTTAACAGGTTCTGTAATAAGTGCAATGAAATGTTATTTTTGAGGGATTTGCATTATTAAAATTGTTTGTCTTTTTAAAAATGAATTGACAAAAATCAAAAGCTTAGGGTAACAATGATAAATCACACTTTTAAGTTATCTAGGACAGCCTTTTCTAGGAGAGAAAATTCTATGATTTCTAAGATAAGCAATAAGATTTTTCTGTGTATTGTGCTGTTATCTTATGAAAATTTTGAAAACTTGTAACTACATGGGAACAATATTAAGGAACAGTTTGATGTAAAAATGTAGTCTTTGGAGAAATATGTTAATATTATATTAATTCTTTTATTTTAATAATAAAAAATATGTACACATAATGTTTTATTATTAAAATAAAAGAATGAAACTTTGAATCAGTTTTATTCGTTTTGTAAATAGTTTATTTGGAATGAGAAACAAAGCTTAATTAATAAATTTTCTACCATTTTTTGACCTTATATACTACTAAAACATTTAAAAAGAAATACTAACAAGAGCCTTCTTTAGCATTTTTTTAAACCTTTACTCATAAACTATAAAATTTCATTTTAGTTATATTATTAGAAACTGATAAAATTTATTTGTTTGAACAATGAGAAATAATTTAAATAAAATATATATCATAGAAAGTGTCTTGAAAAAAATATTGTTATTTTAAGAATAAAAACATTAAAATGATTAGGATGCTTTCATAATAATCAAGACACTTATAGTGTTGACTTCTGAAATATGGAGCTGAGCTGCAGTTTTATATGTTTCTTCTCTTCTCTGCCTAGATCTGTTTTCAAACTGTGTTGCGTAGTATACAAGCTGGGCTGCAATAAATAAATAAAATAAAAGGTTAAAGAAAATTCAAAGAATTATAATTGAAAGCAAAATCTACAAATTTATAACACTGATAAAAAAAAGTTGATTCTTAACATGTTTTAATGCTAAGCACTATTACATTTTTGCCATCAAAAACTGGTTAAAAATCTGAAATTGTAGTTACAGAAGTTATAATGCATAATGCAGTTTCATTTATGACCTAAAAGTGAGTAATATTTTTTCTTTAAAAATCCAATTTGCTTGAAAGTTTTTGCAATTTTAAGTACATTTTTAAAAATTCTTTTTTTTTTTTTTTTTTTTTTTTTTTTTTTTTTTTTTTTTTTTTTTTTTNTTTTTTTTTTTTTTTTTTTTGCTTTATATGATGATAATTAGTATTCAGTTGTAGAAAAAATATATTTTTCGCTTGAGGTATACATTTTATAAGCTTTTGCTTGACATGATGTCAAAAGTAATAAAAAAATATAGATAAAATTGAGGAAAAAAAGTTAAAAAATTAGATGTTGCCAGATATCAATCTTAACATTTATGAAGTTTTTAAAAATACAAAATATTCAAAAGAAACCATTTAAAATTTCAATTGTTACATAATATATGGTTGTCATTATATATTGAAAACAAGTAAAATTACTTCTTGTGTCACATAATCAGTATTCCTAAGTTTTAAAATTTTTTTTAATTGCAGCTGCTTATTTTACAAATCTTAATCCAAATAATTATTTATTTTGTTACAATTAACATAGTAACAAAATGTTCTTACATAAAATTATTATAATTAAATATTTTAAAAAGAAAATATATTTTTAAGAAAAAATATTAACTTTCAGGTAAAAGACTTAAGATAACCCAGATAGTTTTGTGTGCTATTACAATGACATGAAAAAATAAATTTTCTTTACTGTTATACAGTAATGTGTAGGTTCATTAATTGTGTGGGTAATACTTAGGTATGTTAGTAAATATAGCCAAGCCTCTTCCTCAGACTGCATTTTGGCTGCTGATAATAAAAAAATACTAGAAATCAATTTATTTCTATTTATGGAGAACATTGGTAGCCAAAGTTAGATTTTCCAGTAGGATAATGCCTCCAATTACATTGTTAAATCTTCTAAGTGTTGGTTTTTGCATATAAGGTGCATGTCATGAATGGCCTACCTGAACTATTGAAACTGACCTTTTACCTGGCCTATGGGGATATCCCTAAGAAAATGAGAGAGAGTTGTCTTCAGTAGGACTGTATACATCAAAAAGCAGTTTCAGTTTGTGGTAGAATTAAGGAGCTGTCATAATTTGAACTTTGGATAATATTGATTCAAATATTCTCGAGGGTTTGATAAATAAATACATAACATCATATATTTCAAGTCATATATAAACATGACAGATTTATTAGCTATAATTAGAAGTGTCTCCATTTTGATTTTTTTCCCTTTTCTTTATTTGATGTTCTTTTTCTGTCCAGTTATGGTAAAGAATGAAGGCCGATTTATTTAGTTAGGACGCATTGTATGGTTAACTATTTTTACATGTATTGCATAATTTTATTGCTATAATATTATAAAGGATTTTGTTTATATAGTCTACTACCATTACAACTAGTGTTGATTTGGAAAATAAAGGAGGGTTTACTTAATGCTTAGGTTTATATAAAGTGAAAAATCAAACGTAATCTCACATTAAACAGAGAAGCAATTGTTTTGGTATAACAAAGCATTTCTTCATTGTTTAGCTAACATCAATGAATTTACTATCATTAATTTTCAAATAATTAGTGCAAACTTTGCTTATATATATGCGCACCAGTTTAAATTGTTTTATCTCTGTACTTTACTTTAACTTAGTTTTAAAATGATAAAAAAACATTTAAAAAATGTTTTAATCTAAATAATTTCTTAAAAATGATTGAATGTGCTTGAAAAGAAGAGTTAAAATTTCTTTTTTTATGAAAAAGAAATTTTATCTCCAGAAAGTTTCTTTTTTTATAAAACTTTTTTTATTTATCCTTATTTTGTTATCTTTATAGCTATTAAATTACAATTTTATACCTACTATTAATTATAATATTCTAGATATATCAAATTATGATATATAAAAAATTCTACTTCTTACTAGGAAAAAAATATAAGTAATTTTTTTACATTTATTAAAACTGTTTTAATTCCTATAAGATTTTTTTGTAATGCTGATTTATTTGTTGTTTAGTATTATTTTACTAATTCCTTTCTATCCAACTTGTACTGCATTTTTATGAGTGAACTGTTTTTATCTGCATTAAAGAATAGTTGGAATAACTCTTAGGTTTTTTTTTTATAATGCTGTATTACGAAAAATGCTTTTTTTTCTGCATTCATTTCAATTTTTGGACAAATGTAAAATTAAAAATTCTTTGTTTCATCTTTATTTCTAATTTTATCATTATTTATGTAGGAAATATGGAATATTTTTGGGTGTGTTAGAAACTTAGCGTTTATGCATTTACTGGCTACCAATCTTACTGTGTGGATACGATTATTACTTTGGGAGAGTGCTAAAGATTGGGAATCAGCAGTTCATGTAAAACACAATTCATCCAGGAAGTGGCATCAAAATGAATTAAATATTACCCTTCATTCTTTAGAATCAGATATAAACTCTGTGGATTCCAGTAAACATTCTCCTATTCATACTGTACATTGTAAGTTGATATTTAACTTTTGTTCCAGTAAATATTGTTAAGTGATAAGCAATGCATTTAGAAATTTTTAATATTTAACAATTATCAAGTCTTGTATAATGTAAAATTTCTTTTATTATAGCCTCAGTATAAAATACCACTTCATTTCCAAATATTTTTATACAGGATTTTCAACAGGGTTGCCACTCCACTGGGAGAACAGGGAAAACCTGGAAAATACAGGGAATTTAAAAATAACAGGGAAAATGCAGGGAATTTTGAGTTTTTCTTTAGAAACTGGGAAAATACAGGGAATTTTGTTTCTTATTTTTGTCTTTTAAAAAATGGTGACCACTCAAAGCGTAATCTATGGGATGTTTAAGGATGATTTTTCAGCTATACTAAACTATTTCATTTATCATAGCATTATTTAAGTACGTTCAGCTGTTTTCCCACCGATTAAAACTAATAAATATAGTTAGCCCTATATAGCTAGCACAGTAATTGTTGTTTCCTCTTAATATATTGTGTATAACATGTACAGGGAAAATACAGGGAATTTTGTTTCCAGATTTGAGTGGCAACCCCAATGCCAATACAAATTTTTTTAATTCTTTTCAAAAATGAAATGCTGATACTTGTTAGCTTTTCTGATTCTGGCAAAAGACTTCCATATTTTTTACCTGTTTTATGATCTTTTGATCAAAATCAAAACTCTTTCACTATTTTAAGTTTTTTCTTTTCATACAATTAATTTTTAAGTAAGAGAGAAATTTTTAAAAAAGCACAAATAAAAAAATATTTATTTTTAAAGCTATTGAAGTGCGCTGTTATAATAAAATAATAAGTCATCAAATCTTCCTCATGTTTTCACCTTTTTTTTTTTTTTGCTTGTTACCAGAATAAATCAAGTAGTTCAAGTAGAAAAATTCTGTGTTGCAAATCACACGAGTTACTTAGTGCAAACAAATAATCCTTGTTTCTATTCCACAGAGATGAATTTTTTTTGCTTTTTTAAAATTTTTTATACAGGATGACAATAAATAATGGGGATAAATATTTTCAAAATTTTTTCATTAATCTAAAGAAATTTAAGAAAAATAATAATTGCTTTGACCTTTTCTAAAAACATATTCAAAATTTTTTTAAGTGGTTCCTCGGTGAGTATAGGGCCAAACGTGGCTTATAAAAATGTGAAAAATAAACAATGCAAACACACAATATCCTAGTATTGCCAGTTTATCACACACTTTCCTTCCAACAACATTTAGACAAATTTTCAGATTTTTTTAAAAATGGCCCGTTTGAGTTATGATCATTCAAATGTAGCTCAGGATTAGCTTGCAAAGAGCCTGATTTTCCAACGTATACAGTCTTTGTTTAAAATAAAATTTGCCATAAAACTACTATAAGGACTTTTAGATTGCTGTCTTCACTTATTCAAAAATATAATTATTTAGTACGAAAAAAGGAAACTCTGCCAAAACTTGGTTCTGTTTTTTCTACTTAACATAGATAAAATAAATGTAATTAAAGTTTAAGTTTCATTTAGTATTCAAGTAATGGAAAAAATAATACTGGAATATGTTAAATAGTTTTGATACCGTTACCCAATTAAAAATGTGTCTTCTTCATGTTATTTTTTTTAAAATGAGATTTTTGGTTACTACTGTATCAACAAAATTTTATTTATTACTTGTTCAAAATCTTTTTAGGATATTTCATAACTCTAGCAACCGTAACAACATTTATTTTTTCAAAAAAAAGTCAGTAATAATCACCTGATATATTTTGATAGTAGCTGCTCGAATTGAGATAAAATGACTTGAAAGTTATCACATTCTATTATTCTTAAAAATATAGGAAATAAATATCTTATTGAATTATTAAGTGAAATCGTTGTTTAAATCTTCTTCTTCCTAATCCCCAAAATTAGCTTGACTAAACAATGTCCATGAAATTCATGACCTGGAGGAAGTCGGCTACCAAAAGTGGGTTTTCTAGAATGTCCCTCTTGTCCAGTCCAAGACAGTCCAGTATATGTTGGGAAGAAGCCTGCATGTTGTGGCACCTGGGGCAGTTTGGGAAGATTTTAACACTACCCTCGAAAGAAAGAGACTTAAGGTGGCCGCTGGTAAGCGCTGTTTGATCCTTGCTGTTGCACCGAATGTTGAGTGCACCTCCTGGACGGGTGCTCTGGTACCAGTGATGTTTGGGGGGTACGAGCATGGAATCATTGTCTTCTTTTTCGATGCCAGTTCCATGAAGGTGAGTGAATTTGGACTCATCAAAGTACCTTCTGTCCCCTCCTTAGCCAGAGTGTCGGCGATATCATTGCCCAGAACCCCAACGTTAGAAGGGATCCACTGGAGGTGGACTTCACGCAGTCGTGAGAGGATTTTAAGTTTGTGCAGGATTGAAGCACCTGTTTTGTCTCTCACCTTCCTCCAATGCGATAAGTACTGTATGGAACTGAGACTGTCAGAGTATCCAGATATTATTGTGATCCTGTAGCGTTAGAAGTGATTCCAGGGCAGTATCAATAGCAATGAGTTCACTTCTAAAAACTGACCAGTAATCAGGATTCCTTTTGGTGATGTTAAAGGAGT
The DNA here is from genome assembly GCF_043381705.1 of Parasteatoda tepidariorum. Taxonomy (NCBI): domain Eukaryota; kingdom Metazoa; phylum Arthropoda; class Arachnida; order Araneae; family Theridiidae; genus Parasteatoda; species Parasteatoda tepidariorum. The sequence goes on from NC_092214.1 coordinate 50,962,026, forward strand.
AATTAATTGATTTAATGTAGACACTACTGCCAGATGATGATGTGTCCATCTTGCTTCCGTCTGTGTACACCAGTATTGAGTGTTTGGGGATAGTATTTATAACCTCCAAAGCAAGTTGTTTAAGCATCACCAGGTGATCCAATTTCTTGTTAACTTGTGATGAAAGGTGTTGGTGGAAATAAACCCCAGGAAGTCCTTCAGTTGGGTCAATGAATTGTTTATTAAGGCAATCCTCAACATTTCCAGCAAGAACTTTGTTAACTACAACCTGGCTAAATGGGCTATTCTTCTTTAGTCTTTGGTTGCTGCTCCACCTTTGTAGATAATCTGCTGTTCTGTTTTGGTGTCCGAGGCTAGAGCTTATTAAAGTATTTAGTTAGGAAATAATTTCTTCTGAGGCCTAAAGGCTAGAGGTCGGCCTCAAACAAGATAATGTCATTTGGGCAACTGTTTCTGAGTTCAGTAATAGTGCAAGCAGCAGAAAGCTGGACTCATTCAAGAAGTTGAAGGTTTGAAGCAGATGCACAACTATAGACTGGTGCTCCATATTCCAGGATTGGCCTGATGAGAGCAAGATATGCGGCTCTTAAGGTGGTAGCGTCAGCACCCCAATCTCACCCAGCAATATACTTTAAGATTTCTCTTCCTATTTTTCAACACTAAGTTGTTGATATGCTTATTGTTGGTGAGTTCAGGATCTAGAAAGAAGCCCAAGTAACTGGGGTGTTTTTCAACAAGTAGAGTTTGACCATACAGGGGGATATTGGGTTGAAATCTGTAGAGTCGTTTGTTAGTAGTGACGAAACTAATAGATGATTTTGAATGATTAAAGGTTAATTTGTTACTCTTTGCAAATTCTTGAATTTCCATTAAAGTTAGATTAAGGTTATTTTCGATATTGCTGACATCTGAATCAGAGCACCATAAGACAATGTCGTCAGAGAATAGTCCTACCTCACATCACTTCGAAATGACCCTCTCAATGCCGGCCAGAAACTAACAAAACAGAGTTGGACTCAGGGTGGATTCTTGTGGAAGTCCCTGCTTCTGTGTAGAGGTGTCAGATAAAACATTGTTGAACTTAACGTTAAAAAGTCTGTATTTCAAGAAATCATTAATCCATGGCAAGGCAAATCCATCAATTTTGAAGAAAGTAAAGAGTTTGACAATAAGTTTTTGTTTCCAAACTCTATCAAATGCCTTAGTCAAGTCCAAAAAGGCAGCTCCAGTATGTTTAGTGGGCCGGTGATTATGGGCATCACATATTCGCTGTCCAAAGAATAGTACGTGATCTGTAGTACTGTGTCCTGTCCTAAAGCCGTATTGTTCCTTCGGAAGTAAGTTATGCCTCTCAGGAAAAAAGACGAGTCGATTTAAAATCATCCTTTCCATAATCTTGCAAGCAGTGCTGGTGAGTGCAATTGGCCTATAACTATCGGGAGAGCTAGCTTCTGTGTTGGGTTTTCTGATCAGAATGATGATTGCTCTTTTCCACTCATTGGGAAGGCGACCTAGTCGCCAAGATTGATTTATGATGTCTAGGAATCTACTCAAAAACTTCTTACTCAGATGTTTTAACATTTGACCTTGGATGCCTTCCGGTCCCGGGGACTTGTTAAGATTTGCTCCATTCATTGCACTCGTCAATTAGTGCAAATTAAAGTTACTTGTGAAGATTGTGTTTCTTGTTGAAGAGGTGCGACAACCATGTAAAACGTTTTTGGCCTTATTTTTGACCTTTGAATCCTCCTTGGAAAAATTCAAGGTGCTTGCATCCCGATAAAATAAACCTAATAGGTTAGCAGCCGATTTGTCGTCTTGTGCAAAATTACTATTTTCGTCAACAATGGTGTTAAATTTTTCGCGTTGCTGTTGTTCCTTATTGAGGCTCTTAAAAATTTTCCAAAGTTTAGTGCCAGATGATCTTGAGTCAAACTTGGAGCAAAGTTGCAACCATTTCAATCTTTTGTTTCCAGCAGAAGATCTTCTGATGTCTGCATTGACCCTGTTTAGCTCAATTCTAGAATGAACATTAGTAGAGTTGGTCAGCTCTGTGATCAGTTAATTCCTCTTGTCCAACAGTGGCTTTAACTGAGGGGAATTATGATTGAAAAATGGAATATAATTCTTCACGTTACCTCTTGGAATTGTCCTACGAGCTGTCTGTAATATGGCATATTTGAAAGATTTCCAATTGCAATTTATATCCTCTTCAAGCTGTGTGGTTGTTTCATTATCTAGCTTTGTAGTGAAACTGCTCCAATCAGCTTTTTTGAAATTCCAATACCTTCTGCTTGTTTTTTGTAGTCATTGGCGCTTGCAGAGTTCAATCAGAATAGGTAGATGGTCACTACCAATGTTCTCCAACACTGACCATTTGCAGCCAGGAGAAATATCAGGAGTAACTAAGGCTATGTCAAGTGCCTTGAAATTGTTGTAACTGTAAGAGAAGTGCGTTGTGGATCCATCATTGAGTAAAGTAAAGCCGCTATCATCCAGTAAGTTTAGGAGGGTTATTACCTCTCTGATTTTGATCTGACCAACTCCAAATTTGGTGCTTTGCGTTAAGATCCCCAATGAAAATAGTGTTATCAACAAAGCCATCACAAAAATTAGTTGGAAGATCTTTGTTATTTGGATGATAAAGATTGATAATGTTAAGCAACTTACCTCTCTAAGCCACCTGGATTCCCTGTGTCTCAAGGTCAGAATTGTTCCCAATGAGCTATTGATGTCTAAGCTCCTATAATTAATGTCTCTGATGAGAAACGCAAGGCCACTTCCATTGCCTTGTCTATCACAAAGGGAGATGTTATATCCCTTTACTTTAAGTTACACATTGTTATTTAATTTGGTTTCTTGGAGGGCAACAATCTGTACCCCATGAGTGTTTGCAAGTTCCAACACCTGATCTAGTTTGACTTTTGAGGCTGTGGTTGCGATCCCATTGATGTTTCATTGAAGGATTTTCAGAGTTCCATTGGAAGTACTTGAGGAAGGTAGTATATTTTTCGAGCGTGGTCCACTTCCAAATCAACAAACGCGATCCTTTTTATCCTGCACGACGATCGAAGCAGTATGAGAGTTAGAACAAGACATGAAATTCATAGTTGGGGTAATAATGCAGCTTCTGAAGTTCTATGACTGGAGCACTATGCTGGCAGAAGTCTGACTTGGCTCCTTCGCCTGTTGAATTTAGCTGAGTGTAATGGAACGGCCTTCTCGCCAAGGGTGACCTTTCCAGGAGTAAAACTCCAGACGTACATCACCCGTTCCACCCCTTCGCCACGATGAGGCAGCCAACAGGACTTGAGGGGGTCCATTCTTGATAATGTAGCTCAAAAATTTTCATAACTGGATTAAAAAAAAGCTATGATTTATACCGTAAAATATAAACAAATCTTTAATTTTTGCATCACAATTAACTTTTTCATACTTTTATATACTATTTTCTCCTATTTTAGATACTTACAACTGCTACTGGAGAGTTAAAAATTCTGATGAAATGGATGTTATATCAGTTCAAAGTTGTCTTGAGAATTCTACTGTTGGATATGCCTGGTCCAAAACAACTGAATTTTTATATCCAATTATATCTCAATATTATTTCATAATTTTGTGTATTATATATATTATATGGATTAATGGCGATTCAAATCACATTGATAATTATTGCTTTACTTCACCTAAAAAGAGCAGGAATGAGTCTGTATGTAGCCGATCTACTAAAGGTCTCTTCCTTGGGTTAATAATTTTGGCTGTGTGTGTTATAATATCTATAGTATTTTTTTCAGTATCTACTGATTTAAGATTTTCTCTTAGAATTTTGTATTGTGTAATTTTTGGTTCATCATCATTTTCTGCTTTCATGGGAACAATACAATCCTGTAAAATGAAAGCCAGAAACTTTTCTGATACTTATTACAATGGCTTTCTACAAAATTCTGGTCTATTAGCTGTTTACATCTATGGATCTTGTAATGTGTTGGCTGGTGCTATTTCAGATGAGGAAATGAGCTTTGTGCTCATCATTGAAGCAGTTTTCATGGTGGTTCATGCTTCTATTCAAAACATATTCATTACTCAAATTTCTCAAAAGAAAGTTGATCAGTCTAACTACAATGAAAAGCCTGCTAGACAGTCAGTCATGTTTCTCTTTCTTTGTAATATTTCTTTATGGATTGCTGAGTGTGTTATATCCTGGACTATAGTAAAAAGAGATCTTCAGTTGTACACTTTTGGTAATATAGCTTGGCCTCTTATAACTCGAATGGTATACCCAGTTCTTGTGTTTTATCGGTATCATTCAGCTGTCCTACTTTATAAAATTTGGAAAAAATCCTATTCATAAATTTTAACATTTTGATTTAAATGCAAGTAGCTGATTTATTTCATAAGTAAAATCAGCTTTATGTACCGTGAAATTGCAGTTGAATTTGAATGCTTTTTCACTGAAGAATTGAAGTTCAACGAATTAAAACATAAATGTTGTATGATAATGGTGCCTTATTAGCATTTTTAGCTTTCTTTTCTGAGTATCAATATTGAATGATATTTTCTCAAGAATTCTTATATTTTGTGAGAGTAACTATTTATGCAAAAAAAATTTATTATTTTTTTATAATGCAAAATTTATGTGGAAATATTGTAAAAACTTTTTTAAAAGTTAACTAAAAAATTGAAAATATTTTAAAGTTTAGTCTGTTGAAAATTATTCGCTAGCATAAGTATTTGACTACAACATTGACTACACTATTATACTTCATTCAAGTTTTATTAAAATTTAATGCAAGTTGTAATTTTTTTTTACTTTATTGTAATAGCCTTGAACATGAATGGTCTCTTAAATAAATATCTTTTGCACACGTTTAATTTTTTACACAAAAAAGTGCACAGCATTTTAGTTTATGTTTCTTGGTGAAAAAATACTTTTAAAATGGTTTTATCAAAGGGTTTAGATCTGATTTTTTTTTGCATTGTTTTGTTCATTCAGTTTTATAATGATCTGGTTTTTTTGTTAGGTTTTCCTCCCTTCTATATAGGACTCGGAGAAAAAGTTCAAAACTTAATTTTTTTTATTAAAATCTATTTTTAAATTATCTTCATTTTATAATTAAGTAAATTAATTTTTTATTAATCTCAGTTTTTTTTCCAATTTGAATGGCTGAAATCATTTCCTCTCATTAACGAAATTAAAATGTATTGTAATATAAGTTAATATATAATTTTCAACATATTTTATGTGGCATATTGTAATCTTGTATTATTAAAGTCCATGTTAGTCTTTGTATTTTAGATTTCTTTTATAAACTAGTTTACATTTACAATTATGTAGCTTTCAAACTTCATTTACACTACAAATACTTAGTCTTGAGTATATTTTTAAAGTGTAACTTAAAAAATCACTTAAATTTTTTAATTTCTCTTGCTAATTTGTTGTTTAATAGTTAGTTTTTTTTCTCTTTAAGTCTTTTCTCTCTCTCCAAAGTGGTCCTTTAATTTTGTGCTATTTTTATCAGTTTGATGTATTTTTTTTTATCTGATAGTGGTACAAATGCTTTAATTTAGTTCATTTTATATTTAAGTATTTTGAATTAAATGTCCTATTATATTGGTGCTTTACAATTTACACTTTTATTTTATGTATATTAAATTTTTGTGATGTTTTTATTTTATAAACTTGTTTATTTTTATGTTTTACTTAATTTGGTATTATACTCTTCTTTATTTCCAAATTGATGGTTTTATATTGGTTAAATGTGTGAGTGTTACCTTTTCTTAAAAAAATTCTCAAAATTGGTTATTTGAAACATGAGTATAGTAAACAACTATTTTACAACCTTTGATTTTATGACTTAATTGTTTTTTCAAGTTATTAATTATTTGAAAAGTTTATTTTAAGTATTAGAGAAACAGTATTTCTTTAAAAATTAAATAATTTCCAGTTCACATCATTGTTTAAATTTATTTATTTCATATTGAACTGTGTTGCAAGCTGTAGTGTGGTTTCAAAGTTAATAATTTTTTTCTACTTGAAATTGGGATAAATTTCCTTTTAACAAATGAAACTATAGTATATTTTTTGATCATGTAAGAGTTCAGATTCTACATTGAAGAATAATGATTGAATTTACTTTAGCTTGTAGAAACAGCTATATAATGATGGCATTTTATTAATACCTTTACGTAATATGTGTATAGAATAAAATTTATTTGTTACTAAATATTGATATATATTTATATATATATGCTTTTAATATTTTTGATGTTGGGGAAAATTTAGGAAAGATACTTTTTAATCTTTTTTCTTTTTAAATTTTTTTTGGCAAGTCTTTCATTCTATTTTCTTGCAAAACTGCTAAAAGTATTATATCATAGTATTTTTTTTTCTTCTTATTGTTGATTTCACTTTTTACACAATAAATAATTTGAAAGGACTATCGTTGCAGTGAAATTAATATTGGTTCTTACTTTATTTTCATTGTTGTATGATTTACAGATTCAAATTAGTGAAGTATCATTTTTAAAATTAAATTCAATTGCTATCAACGAGTTCATAATGAATGTGTTTTCAATGGAGATAAAATACATAATTTGATATCCATTAACTTAGATATGTAAATCAAACCTTATAAGGCTATAAAGGCTATCTTTTCATCAATTGCAATTTTAATTTTTTCATAGTTTTGTTATCCAGGCCATACATGTAATCAACATATTTGAAATTGTTTTAACTGAAGTGAAAATGAAACAAGTGTTGATTTTAAACTTTTATTCCCGGTGTGATTTCAGCGTTGGAGTAAAATTATGTATTGATTCTCTTTCATGAGTTTTATTCTATTGTTTGTTTTAAATGTTAAGCAGCATGTAGACTGTTACAAATGTTGGCTCCCAATTCAGCTCTTGTTGGAATTATATTACTTTCCAATATGACTAATTGTTATCTTTTTCTTCCTTTTGTACAAAAATACCTATAGCTGTACAGCTAGAGGAGTTATCTATTTTTCAGGGATCAAAGTAACCTAAATATTTGGCAAGATATTTTCTTTAAACTATTAAAATTTTTTATCCTATAATTGTTTTTTTAAGAAAATATATTACTGTTACAACATTTGTCTAAACAATTTTATATTGAATATATATGTATGTTTTTGCTATTATTTTTATAATGCTCTTTTCAACCAAATTTATCTGCATTCTTGTTACAATGTTGAACATATTTTTATTATAGTATATTGTTAAGGGAAATATTTAAATGTTTAAGTACAAGATGTGGAACTTGTGCCATATAACTATTTTGTAACTGATTGTATGCTTTTTTTTAAATAAATATCACTTAAGGTCTCTGTACATTGATATCATTTCATTAACAATTTTTTTAAATTTTAACATTTAGGATCAAACACATTTTACTTAGCATGCTATTGTGTGTGTTGTTTTTACCTGTGAGTAATGGTACTGACTTCATGCATTAAGCTAGATGATGAGAGTAGTGTTTTCAAGTGCAGTAATCTAATGGTAGTGAGTTTATATAATTGTATTTTGGTATTCTTTTTAGCTTAATTGTCTCATTTAGATCATACCTTGAACATTTGGATCTCATTGCTCATCTAAGTTTTTGGATCACTATTTTGTCAAGGCTCTTATCTCATCAGTGGCAATTAATATTTCCTTTTGTTTCATTTTAAGCTGTAATTTTCCTAAAATCTATAACATAGAATTCTTGTTTAACTTTCTAGTTCTGTTTGTCAAAAATACAATTTTTAAAATACTATCTTAAGATTTTAATGAACTTAGCTTAACTCTTGTCTTTTTTTTCCAAACATTTCTGAAGGTTATTTGCTAATAGTTTTCAGAACTGATCAATAAGTAAATAAATAAAAAATTAAAAAAGAAATCAGCTCTAAAAGTTTATTTTTTAGGAAATTAATATTAAAATCAAATCCTACTTCTAACGTTTGTTAACTAAATGGTATTTATAAAATTCAAGTTAATAATTTAAAGTTTAAGGAAGATGGTAAATACAGGGTGTCTCAGTTAAGCGTTTCAGAACTTCTGAGAGGGGTAGGGGGCATCCTGACGACTCGAAATCATATAGCAATGTGGGGTCGGAAATGCTTTCCTAAAGCAGTGAATTACATAGAAGCACCATAAAAAAAAGAGACCTTTAATTGAAAAATCGCTATAATAATACATTGAAAAAATTATATGGCCTNTTGCAACAGCTCCTCAGTATTGTCTATAGGGGTGTCATAAACCAGTGTTTTCATATGACCCCAGAAATAAAAATCAAGACATGATATGTCGGGTGACTGAGGAGGCCAACTCACTGGAAAGCTCGTTTGGAACTTACGAACAGCGCCATCTACCGCGTCAGGAAAGCATTGCTATATGATTTCGAGTCGTCAGGATGTCCCCTACCCCCCTTTGAAGTTCTGAAACGCTTAACTGAGACACCCTGTATATTGCATTTGTTAATCAAGTTGTAGTTAGGTCATCGTTATTATATTAATTAGTATAAAATTATTAATTTGGTGAAATATTTGTTTTGGATATTCTAGAATAAACTTTTTTTTATTCAAAATAATATGAGGATAACTGCTTAGGCAGTTAAAAATTCTTCAATGGAAAATTTTTTGGGTGGGTGTTGCTGAATTAAAATAAAATGTAGTATAACATAATTGGGATTTTCGATTTCAATCTAGGACCATTACACCTGAAATTAAGAATGTTCAAATTATTAAAATAAAGATGTGCCAGTGAAAAGAAAGTAAATTTGCACAAACAATTGAATTACAAGCAAATTTTGACAATGTTAATCAATGCAAATTAAAAGTGCTTTGTATAATTTTGCTTGAAAGTTCTACATTCATATTGAGGGTAATATAATACATATGAAATAATAATAAAAGATGAATGGTTTCCTTAAACCTATGGATTTTGTAAGCAAAAAGTTAATAAAGGAGGGTGATTGGGTTACTTAACCACTGAATACAAATTTGAGTCAACATTCTGTTTACCTAAAAAAAAAAAGAGTTTCAAAAATATTAAGAGTTTCTAGAACAATGGTAACAAATTTTAGTTTTCTCCTGCAAATAAATCAATTGTGATAAATCTATTTTATAAATAATTGATATTTAAAATCAATTACTAATTAATATTTCATTATATTAAATATTAATAAATGTTTGTTTTTAGCAAATAATTACTCATTAGTACAATTTTTTTATTTCAATATGAATGTAATTTGCATCTTTTGTTAAATTTACTTTATTTTATAATTCGCCATTAAATCAATAAAATAAGCATTTCATGTTTAAAACTAGTCCATTGTTGTGTGAGTAAAGAAATTTTTTTTTAACTATGCCAAAATAAAAAAAAAACTACTAAAGCAATTCTTAACACTAGATTGCATAAAGAAATCATTTTGACTGCTTTTAATTTCAATTAGAAAAACAATGATGTATATAATGACACAATTTCTTAGAATTTTATACAGCATATAATTTTTTTTATTGTTAATATTTACTAATAACTTGTTATAGAACTGTAAATAATTTAAAAAATATTAAAAATTAATTTTAAACAAATTTCTTTACGCATTATTTATTCTTTCACAATCCAGTCATTTTGACTGCTTTTGGGCAATATAGGTATATACTAAGTTTGTCTTTCTAGTGTTAACTATTTTTTTTAATTTCATCTGAGAAAAGTAAATTTATTTACTGCCATGATACTTTTCAATGAAGTAGTTTTATCCTTTATTAATACATAAATTTTTTATTTAATTTTCATAAAGAAATACTGCTAATGTGTTTTTATTAAGGCAGAACAAAAATTGGGGTTATTAAAACCTGTGGACAATTGAAACATGCAGTGAAATATAATAAAAATTTTTAAACAAGGAAGAGCACAGGTTTATCAAAAATTTGAATTTAGCTCTAAAAACATAATGATATTGCACCGTTAATTATTTTTAGTCTTTTTACTCTTAAAAGTATAATCTTTACTGTTGCAAATGAAAAAATAGCATTTTGTTTCAATTGTTTCCCTCAGGTGAAAAAATTTCCCTCTCCTGATGTTCCTTCATCAGTAATTCTTTAACATACAAAGTTCCATAAAGACCACTTGATATACATTTTTAAAAATGAAAACATACTTTACAAATGGAGGTTTACGAACTAGTATTCAAGTGAGAAAAAAACAAAGAAGCTTTCGAAATTTGGCTGATTACAGAAGAAAACAAATGTAATTAACACCAGAACAAGTTTATTTAGAGGTTGAAAGTTGAAGATGTTTCTGATAATCCTCCTTCAACTCCTCTCTGTTTCTTCCTGCAGTCTAACTTACCTTATTATTTTCTATGTTCACCTTCATGTGCTGTAATTTGTTTGATTTTGGTAGTGTTTTTGTTTTTCGCTCTCAAGTATCAATTTGAGAATGCGATGTAACTACTTATTTGTTTTTATTTTTGAAAAGATTCTAAAAATATAAATTATTCTTTATGGAACTCCTTGTTTGTATCACAAAAATGTGGAATCCCAATTAACTTTTGATAAAATAATCAGAATTTTACCTATTAATATACAAATTTCATGGTTTGGAGGCCTCACTTGTGATAGTTTTTTATGTGAAAAAATGTCTACGGCTAGTTAAGGGTTACATAGGTTTTGAAGGAAAAAGAAATATTTGTTTCGTTATTTTTTTAACTATCGTAAAGAGTTATTTTGTTCAAACTTTAAACATATAAAGGAACGATATGTTGTAAAATTTTTCTGAAATTTTTTTTTTCAAAATGTATCTGTTAAGAACTGATTTTCGAAGACCCTCTTAAAAAAATTATTCTCTCAAACGACGCAATTTCTTAAGAAAAAAAAAAAAAACTGCACCAGTTATTGAAATTTTAACACAACTCTTCTTAGAAAGAATTGGCTCGTGATTGAACAGAAGATTGAAAAAAAGCAAATTTTTTGCTAAGTTGTAAAAAAGTTATTTTCATTAAAATATCTCTTTTAATGAAATACAGCATATCTGAAACCATTTAGGACGGCAAATTGGACATCCCTTCTAGTTAAATTAATTAGCGCTGTGTTTACATCAACTGTGGAACGAGATGCCGTTGGACATCAGAAAGGACTTGTATGCCTCATTGTCCAACTGTATCGCAAACCGGATTTGCACCAAAGAGTACTAAAACCTCCAATCATTTCTATTTTTTCCTGGTATAAATGATAATTTTACTTATATATTTTAATCATTAACTATTATAAACTTTGAACTTACGAGTGTAAAATTTCATTTCATTCTGACAACTCTTTTTAGGTGCGCTAATATTTATGGCAATGAGTGTAGTTTAAGTTTTATAAACTTATCTATAAAGCACACACAATATTATATTTAGTTGTATGATCCTAAACTTGACTGATGGCATAAAAGTTAACAATAAAAGCAGTGTTGCTTAAATTAGATCAACGTTCAAAAATTACCCGACAAAATAGATTATTTTTTTGCTGATTGTTGTGCGTATACCTGCCTATGATATAAGACTAAATTAAGAAAAAAAAATTAAGACGTAGGTTAAATAAGGATTACGTTACTTCACTATTGTGGTGGCTCGAACCTTGAAAAGAGAATAGCTTAAAAAATTATTTTTGTTAAATTCTTTTCTCTTAAAAAGAATTTATTGGCCATTTAAAATTTCAACAATTCAATGTTTATTATTAATTTAAATTTCATGACATAAAAGCTTTGATCTCGGTTGCCCCAGTTTTCGTTTTTTTAAACTATAGTAGGTATAATTTTTTCAAACTATAACTAATGTTCCTCTTTATCGATTTTAAATAAAAGGTTTTGAATAACATGGTTGCCTACACATGCTTTTAAAACAACAAAAAGATTTTTTTAAGAGAAGCAGTTGGAGCATCATAAGTTAAATAAACACTACGATTTAATATTATTTCCTTATAATTAATATTATTTTGAAAGAAGTTTTCTTCACTTCCTGGCAAACTAAATAATCGTGAACTTCAACAATGAACTAGTTATGTCCCGAGTGAAAATTAGGAGCAACTGTGAAGAGCCTAATTCAATAAAATTGTGTGCTTGTAGAAAGGTAGAAAAAAAGGCCGTTTTACCCTTGCAATTTATCACGTGATCTTAAATTAGTTTTATAAAGGCCACTTACAAAAAAGAAGAGGCAATTTTTCAAAGCTATGTCTCCGTTATTATTTCTGTCGACTTCAAATTCCTCAATGGTCATAACATGTTGTGATGTGCTAAGTATGTATTATTCAATTTTTTTTTTGATTTCACAATAATGAATACTTTTATTGCTTGTTATTAGTAGCTAAAATTAAAGGTAGGTATATCATTTCTAATAAATTATTCTTTAATCGAAAAACCAATGAAAATTTATCATAAATTAAATAGTAAATAGCGGTAAAACTATTGTAATCTAAGCTAATTAAAGAAATATTGATAGTTTGGAATTGAAAGGTTTCGTTTTTTTCAATAATTTTGTTTTTACTTCCCTACATTATTTAAACATTTCTTTTCAACTTAAATTAATTATTAAAGAACTCTTAAGTAAAATCTGTTTGTAAAACTAATCAATAAATCAGTAGAAGAAATAACGTTTTGGTATGAAAACTGATTAAAAAATTATTTATTAAAAGGGATTCCTTGCATTGAATTTGAACATATTTATAATTGTTAAGGGTTCTGGACGCGAGTTTTCTTAAACGGCAAAAAGTTTGTACTATTTCGAACTCATTATTCCTTCGTACTCATTATTCATTAGTTTTTACAATTTCAAGAGTTACATTCAATAATATGCTCGATATCCCACTCAGCAGTTATACTATTATTCTGATTACTATTATGCCTTGTTTTCTTTTTCCAGACTTTTGAAAATGTTATTATGTAGTTGTTTTTAATTTTAAATTACCTAAGAAATTTAAGCATCTGTTTAAAAGTTCTCAACAAATTAAATTATCAAGAATCTACTCATTGGCGTAGCACAAGGAGAAGTGGTGTACCCAATGCGAAACTTCATAGGGGCGGCAAAAACGTTAATATAAACAGTTTCTATTGTGTTACTCCGTAAATTTGAATTTATTTAAGTATAAATTATTGAAGGGCCCTACAACTGTTATGATTTATATCTTTTTCATAATTTTTTTTTTTTTTTAGTTTCTTTTCCAATTATTTTTAGAGGGCATCAAAATTAGGATAATTTTTTGCTTCTTTTTTTAAAAAAAAATTAATTTTTGGAAGTACTTAAAGAGCAGAAATTTTATATGTTTGTTTAAATAAAATATAAACAAAATTTGTTTACCTCTATATATTTTGAGAAATGTATGCTATAGTTATGTGTGCTATGCTAACTGTTTTGTATTTAATGCGTATTATGCTATTAGTAAAAAAAAAAAGTCATAAATTATTTTTCTTTTTTTAAATTTACGCTCTAAGTTAGTTATTCTTAAATTTTTTGGAGGAAATTAAATTATTGGAACACATTATTATTGGAACCCATAATTCAAATCCTTTATTAATTTTAAATGTTACTTTAAAATTAATAAATGATTTGAATTAAGCTAAATTTTCTGAAAATTATTTGAGAACTTGAAAATGTTATTTCTTGTTTCTTAAAATATTTTTTTTATTCTCAAAATCCTTACACTGGTTGTAGTTAAAACAATATTCGTTAAAAATAAGTTAGCAAAAATTTTGATAGTTATGCAAATAAAAATTTGTTCCAGGTAATAGCGATTATTCAGGTGAAACTCTCTTATTACTCATAATTGGATGGCAAACCGACAGAAAAAGAATGCAAACGATGTCAAATATTCTGTGTGCGACTCATTTTTATAATAAAATTAAAAACATTAAAATGCAATTAATAAAAATATAATTTAATTTTTAGCAAATGTATTTATTATTTAGTTTAGTGCTGACGTAAAATATCCTCAGTGGTAGACGGATGAGATAGAGTCCCCTTGCCCTTAGGCTAACAGTGGGAGGTTTTCGTGGTTTCCCTCTCCATGTAACGCAAATGCGGGTTAGATCCATCAAAAAGTTCTCCACGAAGTCAAATTTCTCCCAATGCTTGATCCAGGAGTTCCCTTGTCTTCTGGATTGGTTTTAAATTTACAGGGCTACGGAGTTGAAGATTAGTAGTAGTAAAGTCAAAATTTGGGTCTGCTGTTCAACGACGGTTATAAAATAAAAATATAAAATGTATTTATTAGAACCGTGGTTGTTCAGGAACAGAGCATTCGCCTCCCAGGNAATTAAATTATTGGAACACATTATTATTGGAACCCATAATTCAAATCCTTTATTAATTTTAAATGTTACTTTAAAATTAATAAATGATTTGAATTAAGCTAAATTTTCTGAAAATTATTTGAGAACTTGAAAATGTTATTTCTTGTTTCTTAAAATATTTTTTTTATTCTCAAAATCCTTACACTGGTTGTAGTTAAAACAATATTCGTTAAAAATAAGTTAGCAAAAATTTTGATAGTTATGCAAATAAAAATTTGTTCCAGGTAATAGCGATTATTCAGGTGAAACTCTCTTATTACTCATAATTGGATGGCAAACCGACAGAAAAAGAATGCAAACGATGTCAAATATTCTGTGTGCGACTCATTTTTATAATAAAATTAAAAAACATTTAAATGCAATTAATACTGATTCAATGTTAATAAAAATATTATTTATTTTTTAACAAATGTATTTATTATTTAGTTTAGTGCTGACGTAAAATATCCTCAGTGGTAGACGGATCATGAGATAGAGTCCCCTTGCCGTCAGGCTAACTGTGAGAGGTTTTCGTGGTTTCCCTCTTCATGTAACGCAAATGCGGGTTAGTTCCATCAAACAGTTCTCCACGAAGGCAAATTTCTCCCGATGCTTGATCCAGGAGTTTCCTTGTCTTCTGGATTGGTTTTAAAATTACAAGGCTACGGAGTTGAAGATTAGTAGTAGTAAACTCAAAATTTGGGTCTGCTGTTCAACGACGTATATAAAATAAAAATATAAAATGTATTTATTAGAACCGTGGTTGTTCAGGAGGAGAGCATTCGCTTCCCAATGAAATTCAATATTCGCCCCCCAGGTTCGAATCCTAGCAATGACTAGTCTATACGAATCCTGCACCCGATTCGCACCGACCAGAGTGCTGATAAAAAAAGAATCCTCAGTGGTACATGGATCGTGGATTAGAGACCCCTTGCCATCAGGCTAACCTTGGGAGATTTTCGGGGTTTTCCTCTCCGTGTAACGCAAATGCGGATTAGTTCTATCAAAAAGTCCTCCACAAAGGCAATTTCTTCCCAATACTTGATCCAGGAATTCCTATGTATTCTAGATTGGGTTCAAAAATACAAGGCTTCGGAGTTGATCCTTGGAAATCGTAAACTCAAAATTGGGTCAGCTGTTCAACAACGGTTATAAAATATAAAAAAATATTAAAAATGTATTTATTTCATTTTTGAAAATTAATTTCTGAATTTTACGAAAATCATGATATCATTTAAAAATAATCATGTTATTTCAAATATGCTCATGGGAGCGAACTTAAAAGGAATCTGAGTAATGTTATTATGTGTAGTAATTATATTAAACTTAATTCTCAAAATTGCTCTTAGTTCAGAACATTATACCTTTAAGTTAACTACGTAAACAGTAAGGTCAAGTGAAGTAATTTTTTAATAGTGTCTTAATTAATTCAACTACACAGTTTCCTTGTTTTCGTTCTTTTTCTTTTTTTAAAAATCATTTTGCACAGTAATGCTTGAAAAAGTTACTACAGTAAAAGCACATTACAGTAATTCTCGATACATCTCACTTCGGTATATCGCGTAATCAATATATATATCGTTACTTTTTATATCACCTAAGTAAAAATTCAAACTACTGAAAATTTTTAATGCCTCAGAATTCCAGAAATTGTAGTTTTATTTCATTAAGAAAAAATGATCATCGTTTTTTATAAAGTCATAATTTCAAGTCAAGAATTTGAGATGCCTAAAGATTTGAGAATTTGAGATGCATAAAGTCAAGAATTTGAGATGCAAAAAAAATTTTTTTTTGGCAACTGATTCAAAGTTCCCTGTTTCTTAGGATAGAAAAGTTATTTGAAAATCATTTACCGTTCTTACGTTTAAATAACAAATAATAACTGTGGAATTAAAAGTAAAATAACAATAAAATTAAGTGTTATTGCTTATTGTTATTAATTAAGTTGTCCTATATGCTATCACTCATTAATTTCAATAAACCTTCGATTTTTTAAAAAATCTTTCATAAAAAGCGAACTAAATAGAGTGCATTAATGAATTATTAATGAAGCTGTTGCTTTTAAAACGTTTAACCACTCATTTCTGCACTAATCATTAGTAAAAGAAAAAGGTAAAAATATCGTTTTAGCAAGTTATCTCTAACTTTAAATTACTGCATTATATTTTGCAAAATACATATGATGTTAGGTATATCATTAAGACACGTGTATCACTAAATGAAAATGTTTGTGTGGGTATGTTGTGACTCTGAGAGAGGTGATTCAATGTAGTTGGAATTACATTGGATTTGAAATTTTAGACAGACCAATGATTGAGTGCTTTGGATGAGGGGATCACTTATAAAAAGGGGGTTACTTATATAAAAGGGATTATTTTGACTAAGGAAAAATTTAAGCACAAAATTATGTTGTATGCTTTTAATTATGTAAAGAAATAAGTGTATTGACTTGCATTAAAGCAAAAAATTGAAGCTGAAGTTTATTAATTTGCATATTTCTTAGAAAAACTAAAACGTGGGTGTATTGAAGTTAATGAGTAATATAGTATATGTTATTGTTTGGTTATTTTACTGATACTTCCCATTCTTTTCTAACATCTCTATCCTTTTCTAACATACAATCAGAGGTTACTATTGTATTTACTTTTGATTATTTACTTTTGATCTAGTGATCGGATTTTCACGTTTTAAGATTCAATTTTACAATTAGAGGGATTAACCTTATATATGCTAATTAATTAGTGCAGATGATATTTTAAGTCACGAAATCAGACCCCAAAACGTACTTTCTCATAATTTTTTTTTCTTTGACGGATTTGGAATTTTGATCCTTGAAAATATGCTGGTTAGTCGCTACCTAAAAAATATGATTCCTATAGTTTAATCAGGAGAAAGATCAAAAGTTTGAACCTCTTAATGTTAATTCCACTTTTTGGATCTTTCACCATATCTTCAAAACTAATGAAGTGAAGCAAACAACTTTTACATGCCATTATAAAGCATGCTTATTCAAAGATAAAAATATTTATAATTATTTAATATTTATTATTATTTATTTTAGTAATGAGCTGAAAGTTTGAATTTAAAGGTATAAAATAAATTGCACAATTTTAATCTTCGTAGATTTAAGCGACAAAATCCAAAATTTGAAAAGTCGATTAGTTTATTTAAAATAAATATTTAAAAATACGACTTCTTTGAGATTATGAAGTCTACAAATAGTAAAAGTATCATTGAGGATTTCAAACTTCCGAAATTTCTCCCTCCTAAATTATGGAGCCATATTTTATAGATTGAGGCTGATTGAAAAATAAATGCTTAAAAATACGACTTCTTCGAGATTATGACGTCTACAAATAGTAAAAGTATCATTGAGGGGTACAAACTTCCGAAATTTCTCCCTCCTAAATTTTGGAGCCATATTTTATAGATTGAGGCTGATTGGAAAATAAATGCTTAAAAATACGACTTCTTTGAGATTATGACGTCTACATATAGTAAAAGTATCATTGAGGGGTACAAACTTCCGAAATTTCTCCCTCCTAAATTTTGGAGCCATATTTTATAGATTGAGGCTGATTGGAAAATAAATGCTTAAAAATACGACTTCTTCGAGATTTTGAAGTCTACAAATAGTAAACGTATCATTGAGGGATCCAAACTTTCAAAATTTCTCCCTCCTAAATTTTGGAATCATATTTTCTAGATTGAGGTTTCCCCTATGCTAAGGGCTTAAGAGTCAAGATTCCGAGTGCCATCGCATAAAAAATTACATTTTAATCATAAAAAGTACGTTTTTGTGGATCTCATATATTAAATTAAAATATTGTCTAATCTAATTAATTGGCGAAAATCCGATGATTAGATCCAAAGTTTTTCATTTTGTTTGCTTTTTTCATCTTGCTAATTGTAAACCCAAACTGAACGTGAGTTTTTCTTATGATTAGAGGCGGTTTCTTATTAATGACATGGTGATATGTTTAGCTACCTTTTAACCCGTTAACCCCGGTACATAATGTTAGCTACCTTTTTTTTGAGGCTTTTGTGTTATTTCCTAATAAACTTTTTTTTTTTTGAAGAATTGTCACATAGAGATTGGTTAGTCAGAATAGATAAAATAGCAATAAATAAATGGAAAGTCTTATTTTTAAATTTTTTTTTTAAATTGGTAATTTATTTGTCACTTTATATATCGTCTGAATTAATGGAATTGGCTTCGTTTGTTTATAAAATAATATCTAAATGTTGGACTCATTTTTTATTTCATATTAATTGAAATTAAACCATTTCCTTTTGTTTCATATCACATCTTTATTGTAAAAGGCTTAGGATAAAACATAAATAACTAAATTTAGTACTTTGAAGGTACAAAATTGTTTGTGTAAAAAGTTAGTTATAAAGTTCATATTTGTGTGCAACAAAATATTTTCCTCGATGCTCTTCAATATTATTTTTCAGCTGATGAATAATTTAATTTCATATTTTTTATTGTACTCTACTTAGTTTTTCATTACTTTTTTTATTATTCTAGTTTTTTAACATTTTTGATGTATTTCGAAAAAAAAATTATTATATTTTCTGTTATAAATGATGTTTCGATAAATGCTTCAAGCTAAAACTTCATAAATATTTCAAATATCAAACTTTTTTGACTGGTATAGGATTTCACATAATTTACAAGATTTTCAAAATCATGAAATTTATATTTTTATCGAATAATTGATGTTCTGGGAAACATATTATGGGCACAAATGGGAACAGTTAAAATTAATTTATGTGGGAAAATTATGCTCTAAATTAAAAATATTTTTTTCTGATACCGTAATTCCTCAGTAAGCGCTGAATTACAACAACTTGTATTTAGTCTGTTAAAAAAAATTCCGAATAACTTTTAGTCTAATGAACGGATATACATGTATTAAGATGCATTCTAAATGGGAAAGAAATGTTTTAATAACCAGACGAAAAAAACGCCTTTTCTTGAAATAAATATTTTATTTTGACAGATTTGAACTTTTCAGCCTCAAATACGGGTTACTTCAATCGGGAAAATAAGGTCTTAATAGCTTACCTTATTATCGAATTCTTATGAAAGGTTAAAAGTTTAGATCCTTAATGTTACTTTTATAGATAGCGATTTTCTTTTCAATCTCTAAAACTAATCACGCAAATTTTAAAAATATTGCACAAGTTTGAAACTCATTTACCCAAATGGATTTAATAAAAAATTTAATAGTTATAAAAATTTCGAATAGTAATTTTTTAAGTATTTTCAACTTCTTACGCTGTGTAATTGTGAAGAACAAAATCCAAATTTTGAATAAAGTAAGTTAAATACCCTCCAAGAAATAAAAATCAAAAATGCGATTTTATTATTTTAGGTAAGAAGGTTTTGTTCGTTCAAATTTTCTCGAATAAGTGAATTTTCTCTTAAAGCTCCGAAAAGTTTGCTTACTGACTTGATAAGAAGCGTAACATTTAAATCACAGATGCANTTTTTTTTTTTGCGGGAACTAAAATTCCATGACCTCTTATAGACGTTTACCATGTTTGATGACATTTGGTCGAGTAGTTTTATTTTTATAGCCATTTCAAAGTGGAACTTTAATTATAAAGACCCTGTATTTTTTAAGTATTTTCAACTTCTCACGCTGTGTAATTGTGAAGAACAAAATTCTAATTTTGAATAAAGTAAGTTAAATACCCAACAAGAAATAAAAAATGCGATTTTATTATTTTAGGTAAGAAGGTCCTGTTCGTTCAAATTTTCTCGAAAAGTGAATTTTCTCTTAAAGCTCCGAAAGGTTTGCTTACTGACTTGATAAGAAGCGTTACATTTAAATCACAGATGTAATGAGAAAAAAAAATTTTAAAGAAAAATTTAAATGTTAAAATACATCATTTTTTACATCATCAAAATATATCATTTTTTATTTTATTTTTTAGAATATAACTGCTAATGTTAATGCAAGTTTCCTGCTGTCACGTAACTGACGCTACATTTTTACAACAAATGGCTTTCAAATCAAACTAGCATATTTTGAATAATTCTAATATTCTCTCTTATATATTGGATAAACGAATTCGAATTGAAATAATGACCTATCTATTATTTGTGACAGAAATCTTAAGACAATTAGAATTCATAATTAAATTATTTTCCTGCTGTCACGTAACTGACACTACATTTTTACAATAAATGGCTTTCAAATCAAAATAGCATATTTTGAATAATTCTAATATTCTCTCTTATATCTTGGATAAACGAATTCGAATTGAAATAACGACCTATCTATTATTTGCGACAGAAATCTTAGTTAGGACAATTAGAATTTACAATTAAATTATTTTCCTGCTGTCAAGTAACTGACACTACATTTTTACAACAAATGGCTTTCAAATCAAAATAGTAGATTTAGAATAATTCTAATATTCTCTCTTATATATTGGATAAACGAATTCGAATTGAAATAATGACCTATCTATTATTTGTGTCAGAAATCTTACTTAGGACAATTAGAATTTACAATTAAATTATTTTCCTGCTATCACGTAACTGACACCATATTTTTACAAAAAATGGCTTTCAAATCAAAATAGCATATTTTGAATATTTCTAATATTCTCTCTTATATATTGGATAAACTAGTTCGAATTGAAATAACAACCTATCTATTATTTGTGGCAGAAATCTTAGTTAGGACAATTAGAATTTACAATTAAATACTTGGTGGGTCATTTCATATATGTTCCCTCGATTTATTATAGATTGACAACTCTTATATATCTAAAGAACTATCTATTAATTGTGATGGAAATCTAAATTATAACAATTAACATTTGCAATTATATTCCTGATGGGTAAGTGCGTACGTTCCCTCTGTTTATAGGTTGACAATTCCTATATATCTAAAAAGTTTTTAAAGTAAAAAAGTTTTGAAAAAGAAAGGAAGTAAGATAAATGATATAACAATTCATTACCGTAACGCAGATTTCTCAGTTGGCTCTAATTTTTGTTCCTTCGCTTTGAGTAGAACTCATTAATGTTATATTTTCAGATGACAAGACGTTGTCCTCAACAGCGATTAACATTTGAATGCATTTATCCTAAAGAGAAAATGATAAAGTAAATTAATTTCGTTGTGCATTTCCAATTAATCAATTTATATCATTGTTTATTACCAGGGATAGGATTTTAATGATAAATGCATTTTTTTTTTTACTTCATAGAGCATGAATCTGTGTTCTTTTTTTCACTTTTTAGGTTTTTATTTCTTTCCTCAATCATTTCTTATGAATTTTGTATGATATTTTTCATTTCAACAGCAGTTGCTTGTGAATTTTGCTTTCTAATTAGCATAAAGTTTGCATTGCTAGGCGTTTGTGCTGAACAAAGTTTTTCAAGATATATTTAATTTGCTTTTGGACAATAGGTATATATTTTTACTATAATTTGAAGAACATTAAAAACATATAATAAAATTGAGTTCAGATGTAATAAAATTGAGTTCTTAGTTTTTTAATAGCTCTTAAAATTTTTCCAGTTTAGAACAAAAAAAAGAAGAATTTTTGTGTTTTTAATTTCTGGATGATTTTGTAAATTCTACATAGATAATTTGGTCTGGCTGATATATGTAGTATTTATTTTCATTCTAATATCTAATAATTAGGACATACTTATCATATTATTATCTGAAATTCAATTTTCTTTTTGTAATTAAAATATTATGTTCTTTATAATAACAACACCGGAGACCAAATTTTTTGTTGCATTTATTCAAATACTAGATATTGTTTTATTCCGATGTGGGGATTTCAAATCTGTAATAAGTTTTGCTGCTAAAACTCCAGATATTTTTAAATGACATTTTTAGTCTATTTTTTTTAAATGTACAAGTTTAAAAACATTATATACATAAACGTTATACACGTTATAAACGTTAAACACGTCACATAAATGATGCGTCAAACTTCTAGGGGAGTTAGGGCACATCATCTGGATTTAAATTGTCGATTATCCTTCCGATTGTGACTTATTATCCTTGACCTATTATCTTTCTCTATTACGACCTGTTCAGAACCCCACGATTACCCATAGCGGCGTATAGCGATATTTTCGGGCATAGTTTCTATGTAGTTTTAATCCTGATGGCCTATTTTAACTCCCCTAGAAGTTTGTCAAAACATTTATGAGATTCCTTGATATATACAGGGTGGTCCCGAATTCATGGTACAAACTTTAATGGTAGGTACAGGACATTGTAACAATGATTTATTGTATAGGAATGTATAGTCGCAAGTGACGCGGTGAGGCGTAAACAGGGGAAATAAAAGGAAAGAGAAATGGAGTGATCGGTTGGTATCATTGCCGGTAGAGGGCAGTAGATGTCTAGCCGCAGTGGAAAATGATGCATCGCAGTAGGGAAAAGCGCCATTCACAATTGTGCTGCCGTAGACGATGGGTGACTTTACGTATGCAGAAAAAGCAGACATGCATTACATGTACGGCCGTGCAAATGGTAACGGCAGAGCTGCGTTACGAATGTATCGCGCGGAGTATCCTGATCGACGAATGCCGGATCATAGAATTTTTNACTTCAAATATATATGTATATATATATATACATACGATATGACCATTTCGATAAAAAATAGACAAAAAATGCCATTTTAAATAAAAACTGGTGCTCAGAGAGCGAAACTAATCGAAGATTTTAAATTAACGATACTAAAGTATCTAAGATCTGTTAAAAAAAAATGTAGTACAACCGAAAATGTTAAAAAAAGGGGGAGGGGAAGAAAAAAATGTTCCCCAGTGTTGTAAAGTTTCTTTTTATGACAAAAATGTCAAATTAAAAGCTCAAACTCAAAACCACTCTCAGCGCATAAATATATAGTAAAATTTAGTAAAACTTAGCGGAGCTCGAGCCGGAGCTTTATCTTATTATCTGGGAGCAGAGCAGGAGCATCAAAAAATTTTCGGCTCCGGATCCCAGGTCACTATGATTTAATGTTAAATTGTTATTAAAAAACTACGAAAGTTTTTTTTTTACTTGTCACATTAGGAAAATGCTTTCAGTAATAAAATTAAGGTGTTTTTCTAGTACCAACTACCTGGATTTTCTAGATTACCACAAATCTTTGTTTTCTGAACTCACGTGACCACAATATAAAATAACAGGCGTTGTTTTCTTTGACCTAAATTCATTGTTGAATTAAATGATCTAGTATGTCGATTGTGTTTTCTACTAACAGTTAAGAGTCAATTTAAAATTTAGACTGAAGTCTGTTATTTGGGATCTGAAATGTGTGGGCGGGTCTTTTGAAGGTTGATTCAATTTCAAAACAGGACTTTCTTTTTCGGTTTCTTTCCTTTGATGCCGTTTAAGATGGAAGAAAGCCAAAACACTTCCTGATTAACTATTAGTTGTTTGCAAAAACTCAAGGAGAAATCTTGAAACATGGAACTGTCATTTCTTAAAAAATTAAATCCATATTTTATAATCTTTATTACAATTAAATTTAACTAACAAATATACAACCAAATAAGATTACCTAATTTGCCACTTTTATATTACGTAAAAATTTACCAAAGTTTTTGTGGAATTGAAGATTGGTGTTAACCTCAGAGTTATGTTATTTATAATTTTGATAATATTTATATATTTATTGATCTGTGAAAATTCAAAGTGGTCCAACTAGGTTTTCTACCGTTAAACCAACAATTTATTTGAATAGTGGTTCAACACTACCTTGTTCATTTTCAGATATAGAGATTCTAATACATCTTAAGATTGATCTTAAAATCTTCACAAGGTCCTTCCTCTCCCCACCGAACCCAACAGTTGAAGGGGTGGGGATATTCTAAATATGTTTCTAATAATTTTAATTTATTTTTCACAAATAAACTAATGTTGGATATTTACTCTTCTAGGCAATATTTTTCGATGCATGCAAAATGTAATTCCGTCACCCAATCTCAAAATAATGCCAACACAATTCTGCAATCAAAAGTTTTTGATGGGTAGTTAAATAGTATACAGTTGCCTGTTTTTAGATTTTTGATATGTATTTTTTGTTTTTATGCAACAAACTTTAAAAGAATTTTTTAACGTTACCCAAATCGGTTTTCATCAGTTTAAACTGTAATAAAATTAGATTTTGAAAAATCTGAAATCCTATAAACGTGTAGCTATTACTATTATAAATGCGTATTTATTAATTATTTACTCAAAACCACAAAATGCATAATTTTATTGCCTTAAAATTTTGAGGAAAAATTCATAGAATTTCTAAAAATTATCGAGTGCTATTTCTCTTACTCTAATAAAGTGGTCCCTTTATTTTCTACTTTTTTTCGAAAGGTACTGCTGTCTAATAAAACAATATAATCAAAAGTTTGTTAAGTGCAAAAAAATACCGAGAAAAAACAATTTAAAAATTTAGCCAAAAATCCAAGGTGGAGGAGACAGTGGCCTCTTAAAGCACAATGAGGGTATTGTTTTTCATGCCTTGTCTGACTTATGGTGGAAGTGTACTAATTTCAAAATGAAATGATTTGTATGTGCATGAAGTTAGATTAATTTCATTATTTCAATATGTGGAGTTTGATCACTATTAAAATAAGTCCTTAATTTTTACTCAATATTTCTCTGAATTTTTCTGTACTCGATCAAAAAGTGTAATGTGATAAAAATATAGAGAAAATTATACATTATTTTTTTTATTAGGAAATTCTATTAAGATTATATTTAACCTATAAATAATGTTATTTAGATAAAGACTGAGAATCATGGCATCGCAAGAAACAGAGTTGTGTGTTGGTGGGGATCAAAAAAACGATCAAAAGAATGTTTTCATAGTGGATCCTGGAAAGCAAAACAATGATCATGATGAAAACAGTATTGAGGGTATGACGTCTGAAAGGTAATTTGTTTAAGTGAATAATCAACTATAATTCTGAATATATCATGTGGTGATTATTCTGATTTAAAAATTTAAAAAAAGTTACTTCTTGTGTAAAAATTTTAATTTCATGATTTTGTTTGAGTATTCTGAATTAAAAATGTTGTGATCGTTAGTAAAAATACTTCAGAGAAAAAAGATTCCTCGAAAGATCCTTCCAAGTACTGAGCTGAAAGATTTTTGGGATTCAAAATTTCATGAATTTTCTTCAGAATTTAAAAAAAAATTTTGAATTGTGCGTACTACTCAAATTTAAAATTATATTTTTCTGTAGAACAAAGGGGGCTAGTATCATTACAATTTTATATATAAACAGGACTACCTCACTTTCTACCCTTTTTGGAAAGGTTTTTTATAGTGGTAGCTAAGATTATGCAAGTTATATCTTTGTTTTGTAAATTTGATTTAAAGTTATTTTCCGCACCACTGCATGTAAATTATTTAAATATTCATATGAAACGTTACTTTTTTCAGTTCTCTCATGGTGAGGCTCTTAAAGTTTTGACAAAATTACCGAAAACTCTGAAAGTGTTAGTTTTTAAATATCTACCACTCTATAAATTATTCTACAGAAAGCGTAGTAGTTGGCAGCCCTGTATAAGCAAAAAAAAGTTTACTCATAATCATTTTGAACATATCCTATAAATTTTTTATTATTACTTGAACGTTTATCTTTATTTTGAATAAATTCCACAAAAAAATAGGGACGAATACTTTTCGAATATTTTTTTAATGTGTTTGTCCACAAATTTTCTGCTCTGATCCATGACATACGAATAGTGAGGACAATAGTCATGAAATTTATAATCTAATTAGTTGTTGCTTATAAAAAAGCAAGTAAAACTAAAATGAAACTTATTTCAACATAAAATATTATCTTGGATAAATAATCTTAACAATAGTTATTCCAATAACTGTTGAATTTTAACAAGTGATAAATTATTATTAACAATGACACCATAATATCGAATATATTAAAAACACTTCGTAAAACAAGCTACTGCAATAGAAACTTATTTTTAGTATTTATATAGTAGAGAAAATATTGTCTTATTAAGTCAAATTTAGTTTTATTCTCTTAAGTAGTTTGAAAAACCAATATTAAATGTCCTCAACGTTTCAAAACAAAAATCTAATTTTTTTTTTCGAGTACTTGACACCGTTTCTTCTTTTTCTTATTTAAAAGGATTAATTTGAATTCAAATAAGACTCGCTTTTTACTTTTTAATTTTTATTTTGAGGGGACATTTTTCATGAAGTACGTTATAAATATTGAATTTACATAGTGAGAAAGGAACTCTCCCTTTATTTATCTCTTCTTGATCATTTAATAGTCACGAATTTGTTTGGGATGAAGGATAAAGGATTATTTTTACAATTTCCTGCAAGGAGCCAGAGAGGTTAAAAAAAACTCTAAAAAAGAGCAGTGATAGAAAAAAAGAACCATTTTGCGTAATCACCTGCAATGATAACAGGGTAGAGTCATTGGAATTTCGAAAGTTAACTTTAAAAACTGTTAAAAAATTTTAAAAAATTCAGCGGTAATTAATATTTTGAATAGAAATCAAATAAGCTTAAAACACGTTAAAGCATTAGTATTTCATAAATTTTGCATTTTGTAAGAACTAATTGAATTTAAAAAACAAAAAAAATATATGGAAAGAAATTATTTGAAAAATCAATTAAAACTTTATAAAATTAAACTAATTTAGGAAACAAATATCTTAATAAGCGATATATTGTTAATACATATTATTATCATAGAAAGTTTAACAATGGCTTGTCCTCTGTAGTTCTACAACTATGTGGCCACATTAGCTCGGTGGAGTTATTTGTTGATGTAAGCTTATCGTTAATTTAACAAAAGGCAAATCAAAATTGTTTTTTTTAAAATATGTAATAGGCATATTCATAAGTAACATAATAATAAAAGTAGTTTTCAAAATGCGTAATAAGTATGCTCATGAATACTATTTTATTATTTGAAACAGAGAATGAAAATTGTATAAAATAACAATCAAAGAAAATGAAGAGTTTATTTTTTTCATCCTGAAACAATTGTTTTTTAATTCGCTATTTAACAATCAAGTGTGTTGTTAGGCAGCTGCATAGTAAAATATAACACAATTTTGTTAATCTGCCTGAAGTTGTAGTGAAAGTTAAGAAAAATTTCTGAGTTAGTAATAAATAATAGAAGTATTTTAGCTGTCCACAATTACAGCAGATTCAACACTCCTTCCCATCTATGTAAAAAAAAATTAAAATTTTTATAAATTTCATGAGGAATTAGCAAGCAAAAAAATAAATAAGTAAATAAATAAAACTATTATGTTTTTTTAGTTAGTTTGTTTTTAGTTAAGTTTGTATCAATATATAT
>NC_092214.1:50990401-51090457 GCF_043381705.1 Parasteatoda tepidariorum
TTCAGATGTTTCATAGCTTTTGTACTTTCCAGAACAATGAATATTCTTTATTCTAATGTCTGAACAGTCTGGCAACTATATTTTATCCTACTAGGCCTCATGTCTCGCTTAATGTTATGCTACATTGCAATTTGTGATCCGTCCTTAGCAATTGTCCAGCAGTGTATTATATTTATTATATTAATATATATATATATTAATATTTAACTCATATTAATATTTAAACAAAGAAGCAAAAAAGTTGTCGAAACCTAACGAATCACTTCTGAGGAAGGCGAAACTGAAAACATCAAAATCCGTTTATTGGCACAGAAACCTAAGAGGAGTAGAAAAAACAATTATTAAAAACATCAAGTTTCATAAGGCAATCAAACTGATTTTGACACTTTCAATACCTCCTGATACCTCCGTCGACAGCGTTTTTGTTTCTTCTTAGCTTTAATATTACTTTTCAACCCCTAAGTTATATACGTTTTTTACTTTCTTTTTGACAAGGATTTTCAAGATAAATATATAAATGCGTGATTACGGAATACAATGTATTTAATTAATTTTATAAACTGTACTTGTTGTAAATGTAAAAATTACTATAGTTTCGAAATAAAGACTCGAAAAGTTATATGCACAACAGAAAGAGATGATCTTGATGGATTTTAAATTTTCCTAAGCCTAGAAATTAAATGCACAAAATTTACAAAAAAATATTACACGTGACAGGCATTTTATAATATGGGCATTCAAGACAAAAGGCATTTCCAGGTAATAGGACCCATCTTTCCTGTAGATAATAAACTCCCTGATATATTTTGTTTACTACAATTTAAATTCGAACATAGTAAAAAAAAAACTATTAAATAAATTATCGTTCTATTTTCACGTGCACTTTTCAAAAGTCTTGAATACTACTAAGAATTCGATTTATTAGATATTAAAATGGAAGATCTGCTATTTATATTAATTTTTTTTAAATACTTAAAATTATCAAGTATGCATGGCTGTACATAAAACGGCATGTTTTTAAATTTTTTAATGGCTTTACAGCATAAATATATGCTTTGCGCGGTAAACCAACAATATATTTTACTTCAAAATAAAATTATCAATGAATATTTACGAATCTAAGCTTTATGCCGTAAAAACTTTATAGCATTAATAAATTTATCGTAATATATTTTAATGCCTTATATGTATAATTTACAGGGATACTTGTTTACATTTCTGGTTGGAGGGGCTATAATATTCTTTATAATCGCTTATGTGAATATGACTCTTAAAAAATGTCCTGGAATGTCAAATAACTCTTTTGAAGGTAAAAGGAGGTCAGTTTTCTCTGCTCAATTTGTTCGAAGTTTGTTCTATTCAGACATCAGTATATTTCTCAGAATAGGATCAGTCGGTAAGTATTTCCCTTTAACTATATTTTAAATATACAGTATATAGATTAATAAAAAATTTAAGAAAGTTTTGAAGTATAAGAAATTCACATAACTATCATTCACTTAAAAAGAAACTGAGATGGCTGGGTACTAGCTTGAAACATGTCGTCAGCTATTTCCAACTTGCTAATTTTTGAATCTGATCAAGTTTTTAAACAAGCAATAATATTATTATTTAAATATCCTTATTTGAAACTTTTGCTAATACCTTATTTAAAAGTTTTACAGAATCTGTTTCATTTTTAATTAATTTTTAGATTTAGTAAATTAATAAATAAATTACAAAAAATTATTAATACTAATTAAATGTAAACTTATTGTATTTTATTATTTTTTATTTGTTAATATCTTGTATATATTGTGTATGTGTGTGTGTGTTAAACGTCCTATTATAATAATAAAAAATAAGAAAAAAGAATTCTAAATGTCATAAGAAAAAAAATAAGAAAAAAAATTCGTATTTACTTTTTATTATTTTTATTTATAGTTTTTGGACTGGGCGCTTTGATATCTAGTGGTTTAGAGGTTTCTTCTGTTTTTACTACGCCTGATGGATGCATAGATG
Source organism: Parasteatoda tepidariorum (assembly GCF_043381705.1). Classification (NCBI taxonomy): domain Eukaryota; kingdom Metazoa; phylum Arthropoda; class Arachnida; order Araneae; family Theridiidae; genus Parasteatoda; species Parasteatoda tepidariorum. The sequence goes on from NC_092214.1 coordinate 50,992,403, forward strand.
AATTAAATATGATACAGCCCATACTACTAGCCTTATTCAACTTCATACAAATGCATTTTCTTTTTATGAGTACTAAGGTGAGTATAGTATAAACATTACATTAGAATCACGGGTGACACACTATTTTCGCGGGTGGTGCGCTAAAATAAAATTATTCCTGTTTAACGCAATATCTAGTATATAAGTTAAGTTTGATGAACGTCAAAATAAAATAAAAACAAATTTAACATTATTAAATAGAGAAGAAATTCGTTAAAAATTTATTGCAATATTATGAAATAAAAATACGCAAAATAAGATCAAAGAATGAAATAAGATTAGAATAATAATAAAATAATTTCAACAGAAAAAAAAAACTTATCAAGCATTCGACAAACTTTTGGGAATTTTCCACGGATTTATTTAGTTATTTTCAGATTTAAATGTTGCTTGAACAAGACGTCCTTTAATTTAATTACGAATATTTAACCCTGGCAACAATATTTATTTTTGAAAGAGTGAAAAAAGAATAATTTTATTTAAATTTTGTTAGCAAAAATAATGATATTGTAAAAAAAAGTTCACTTCATCAATGAGTGAACCGTAATATTAAATTTTTTATTCAGTCTACTTTTAAAAAATTTATGAAAGTGTACTTTTAAGAAAATTTGTTAGATAGTAAATAAATAATTTGTTTTTCATTCAAATTAATTAGATAATATTGAAACTAGGTTCATGAATGGAACCTGCCTATTTTAACGAAATCAGTGGTATTTCCAGTAGTGAGCAGGGGTGCAAAGGCATTTGCCCTAGGCATATGCAAGTGGTATTTATTCGTTTAAATTGTATCGACGATTTACAACTTTAAATTTATTACCGCTTCTTTTAGGAACAAATAGGATTTCCAAACAAATTAGGAGATTTAAAATATTGTAGAAAAGATTACTTAAAAATTTTATTTATTTAAATTTCAGAAAAAATCTATGTTTTGCAGTAAGCAATTAAATTCTTATAATAGAATAATTTCCGCTTATACAGGGTTATTCATAATTCCCTCCTCCTATAAACGCCATTTTTCTTTACTGCAACTGGCTTTAGTGGTACATGTTACTGCCATCTGCCGGCAACTGCTTAAATTAAAACTTGAATACTTTCGGAATAATTTAATATGTTCTTTTTTGCCATATTCGTCTTCGTTTTTTTACTATAACGCTTCGAAACCCCGGAGGGAATTATGAATAACCCTGTATTTACCCAAAATATTAAAATTCTAGCTATAACTAGTTTTCTTATGATTAAATAAATCCTAGATGTAAGTCATGGCGTAATATTGTTATTACCTGATTATTTTTTTACGTACGGTGCACTCATTATGCTGCCTGTGATTCAAGAGGCGAGAAATTTGGAGCAAAAGTTTGCAGAAATACTCACTTTGTCGCATTTATTAAAAAAAATATAAGTATAAAGCATGGGTACCCGCAAAGGGGCTAAGAAGGGGCTTTTGCACCCCTAGGAAATCCTATAATTAAAAAATTATAGATTTGCTGTAATTCTCTATAATTTATTTTCATTATAAATCATTATAATTAATGCTTTTTACGTGTCGTACTGAATCTATTCTGACTTCTAGAACAGTCGCAAAAGCTGCATTTTTCAATTTATTACAATAATTAAACAATATTTTCTGTTTAATTAGAAGATATAACAAAGATATTTCAAAATAAACTGAAAAATTAAGGAACACTAGCCTAACTGCTCTTTTGTTCTTAATAACATAACTAAATTTAATAGCATTGTTTTTAATAACATATTTAAATGGAGCTTTTTTTGTTTAAAAATTTAAATATTATCAAAAACGTGAATTTTTTGCCATAATTTGTTGGTTTAGTAGATTTTGATTCAATTACTAAAATTGTGTATGCAAATTTCTGATCCCCAATTGTAAATTTATCTTCAGAAAAAAAATACTATTTTCACCTGATGTAACCCTCTCCCATGAGAAAATTTCTGCTGACTCACTTGGTACAAATTTAGTTTCAAACTTTAAATATGTTATGAATGTAGTTGTAAAAGCGATTAATTTTATTCGTTAGAGAGTAAGATATAATTTAAATTTTTAACAAAATTAGAAAAACAGCAACTTAGATTAAAATTAACTGTAATCCTCTTCCCACTACTGCGGAATTTCTTTACCCATATTACTTAAGTCAAGTTTCACTTATGTTTATTTAATTCCTAAGTTCATAGCTGTGGCCCTTGGGTAAAAAAAATTGAAAACCTCTCATTTAGATGAAAGAAAAAAATACTTATTGAAATGCATGCTTCAAAATGAGATATCATGAAACAAGTTCACTGCTTCCAAAATCATAAAGAATAAATTTTAAAAAAATAATAAAAATATCGTAATAATGAATTAAATTGAAATATACAGATAGAACATAAAGTTTCTTTTATTTAAAAGGTTTCAACAAATTAAAAAAACACCACTAGAAGAAAAAAAAATGTCTTAATATATTAAAAACTATGCTTACGTTACGCGAAACAAATCAAAATATGTTTTATTGTCCCAAGGAATAATCACCAAATGATTTAAATAAAACCATAGCTGTCGTCAATCAAAATGAACTATCATTATTTCTCATAACTGAAACATTTAGAAATCTTTTCTCCTGTATTCAAATAAAATTCTGGTAAATAGCTTTATAGATTAATATATTAATTTTTTTTAAATACNTTACCCATATTATTTAAGTCAAGTTTCACTTATGTTTATTTAATTCCAAAGTTCATAGCTGTGCCCTTGGGTAAAAAAAATTGAAAACCTCTAATTTAGATGAAAGAAAAAAATACTTATTGATATGTATGCTTCAAAATGACATATCATAAAGCAAGTTCACTGCTTCCAAAATCATAAAGAATAAATTTTAAAAAAATAATAAAAATATCGTAATAATGAATTAAATTGAAATATACAGATAGAACATAAAGTTTCTTTTATTTAAAAGGTTTTAACAAATTAAAAAAACACCACTAGAAGAAAAAAATATCTCAATATATTGAAAACTATGCATACGTTTATACGAAACAAATCAAAATATGCTTTATTGTCCCAAGGAATAATCAGCAAATGATTAAAATAAAACCATTGCTGTCGTCAATCAAAATGAACTATCATTATTTTTCATAACTGAAACATTTTGTAATCTTTTCTCCTGTATTCAAATAAAATTCTGATAAATAGCTTTAGAAATTAATATCCAGAAAAAAATGTAAATTAAAAAAAAAGTTAAATAATAAAATTTTCCTTCTCTCCAGCGAAATAATTCAATGCTTCACTTTGGGTGCTGACTTTTGTTGTGCTTATTATGCATTGGTTAAGACAATAGTTAGAAATAAAAGTAACGATAATGTTGCTACTAGGTTCTTAGAAATTATCAAGGTGCAGCATTCTCCTTAATCTTTCATTAGGCTAAATTGAGGTGTTCTGCAGTTCAGTTGTTCTTACATTATATTGCTCTTGCATTTATTTCAAACTGAATAAAAAAAGAGAAAGTAGAAGCGTTTATGCTGGTTGTAAATAGTTTTCTCGAGGTCACATTATTTCTCCTTTCTCCACACTTTCCCCCTCTCCATTATCATAGTTTCGAAAAATTTTGCTTTTTTTCTCACGGTGGTGCGCTTCAGTAAAAAATTGGAATGCACTAATATGTGGAAAAGCAAGATTTTCCGAAATCATGGAAAGGGAGAAAGTGGAGAGTGGGAAAATCACGTACCTTGGGAGAGTGGGAAACCTTGAGAGATCTATTCTATTTACAAAGAATAAAGTTCTACTTCAACAGCAATTTATGAAAAATAGAGTAATTTTTTATACGAAATCTTATTATAGGAAATGGCAAGTTCTTTTCGTTGGTTTCGTCATATTGCACTTATGCACTTAGTGGCGACAAATCTAGCCATATGGATTAGAATAATGATGTGGGAAAGTGCAAAAGATTGGTTAGATGCGACTCATCACAAACATAACTCTAGTGTTGAATGGGACCATACAAAAATCAATTTTAGTCTGCACTCTCTGGACTCAGATGAAAAACATCAGGACGAGTTTTATCATAAACCTCAGCATCGAGTACACAGTAAGTACATTTCTTTATTATACATAATTGATTTAGTATAATTCTGATTAATTTTTATAAAATTACCATTAAAAGTTGATTTAATAGGAAATCGATTTTATATTAGCATTAATGAAAAACTAAACTTGTTTGTGTTTGAAATTAACACCACTGTTAAAATAGTAATCTGGTTTTCCCGTTATCTTTTGTTGCTCCCTAATAGATTTCATATGAACTTAAGGAGTTGTACAGTTATAAATAAATCTGTCATCCCCCCTATTCTCACTAGTTCTGCTCTCTCTTTAGTATGCCTGTTAAGGCAGAGAGGTGCGATTGGTTTTCAGTGGCGCCATCTATAGCCAAGAATTCGACTTCTGCCACACCGGTACGTCACATCCGTTTATAGGGCTGACCCAATCATACATCCATTCATTCATCCACAGATCGTAATTTTGACCTGAATCAGAGAAAGATCAATCACCAATTAAGTACGCCCAGAAATAATGATTTGTTATGGGAACATGGAGGACTTTGCGACTCGATGCATTTAACGTGATCCGTCACCATTTACTACACAGGGAGTTTTCGGCCGTCGGGGTTTGAACCCACGAACTCTCGGACTTGGGCCCAGCGTCTTACCGACCAGGCTTTCCCGGCCCGCTAGTTCTGCTACTGGAAATATATTACCAACTGCGTCAGTTAAAAATAAACAGTTTATGAATTGAACTGGAATCACAAATCATGCACGATAGAAATATGGACTTTTGATAATTTAATTGACTTAAACAATACATAGCAACTGAATTAAACAAATAGATGTTTATTGATTTTTAATCTTTTACCATTTTCTCGTGTTTAAGTCCCATTTTGCGTAGCAAAAACAATTAATTAGTGTTATGTTTTTCTCGAAATCAGTATTAGACCTAAATTCTGGAGGGAAAAATCACTTTTTAAAAGTTAAATGGGTGGAGACATGCATGCTTCAAATATGGCCTCTGAACCATATTTTAGTTTTGAAATATCAAAATAATAATAAAATTATCTGAGTTTATTTATATTATTTTAGGAAAACTACCTGGTTTTAGAATGTATTTATATACTTATTTTTAATTTAATGCTATTAATAAAATTCATATTAATTAAAGTAATGTTATTAACTTTTTATTATACTTCAAAATCACAAAATTTCCGAAAGTGTTCAACACTAACTCAAATTAAACTAATTATAAACATACAATACTTAAAATGTCGTTAGTTTTTGAAAAAGGCTTATTTAACTCAAATCAGCTAGTGGTTCCCTCTTATTGTTCCCATTTTTTTAAATAATTTTTAATATATTTGGTGGGTTGATTTTAACCACGGAAGCATTGTTTTTCGAGCAGTGTAACTTTAAGCTATTCTTAAGATTAACTCATTTGGGCTGAATCTCGAATTGCAAGTTTGTAGAGAGTAGAGGTAAAATTAAGAAAAAAATTTTTTTTGTCACATTTAAAAAGAGTGTACATAATACAATCAACTTCAGTTTAAAAAATTTTAACAACTAAGAAAATTTTTTTCGTGATTGCAAAAATAACATATTTGATAACCTAACTTCGCTGCTTGTCCGAAAGTAAAACTGATGGAGAAAAATTGTTTTGAAACTTTTTCACAAAATGTAATAGTCGCACTCAATTTTGAAATTTCATGCACCGAGCGAAAAAAATCTTTAACAGCAATTTTTTTAAAAAAAACTAAAAGTTTTTCCTTTTTATTTTTTGCTTCGCAATTTTCAAAAAAAAAAAAAAAAAAAAAAAAAGAAATGCTTTAAAAAAAATCCTCCTCCTTTTCATTTTATTCATTTTTGAAATTCTTCATTAATTGAATTTTATTTCGTTTAAATACAATAGTAAAAATCAATTTTATGCATAAAAAAATTCTTTATTCCAGTGTTTTCAAATATTTTATTCCAAAAAGTTTTTTTTTTTAATTTTCTTCCATCGAACAATTTTGTTAAGTAATTTTTTTCGCTATTTCCTAAAAAAAATTTAAATTTGTGTTTACAAAACAATGTTTCTCCCCTTTTTATTTTAGTCATTTTTAAATTTCTTCATCAATTGAATTTTCTTTTCGCAGCTACATCCAAATGTTTTTGGGAAAGTTTCAAAGTACACAACGAAACAGAGGGTTTGATGACTTATCATGTCTGTGTACAANTTAATTTTAAAAATTTTTAACGCTAACATGATATAATTGTTTTTTAATGTATAAATAAAACATTTTGCACTAACGACAATTGTTTTATCAACGTCTTTGCATTTCACAGCTAAAGTTTCAACGCACACTTTTCGACGTCCGACGTTCTCGGAAAGTTGTTGACATTGGATAAACAAAACACACTCTGAGATTGTTTTAAAATTCGAAAAATTTTTTGTAGTAATAGAGGAGACTTCTATCTTCAAATTCCACACATTTTTAAAGTGAACAAAACATAATACTGAATAGCAGCACTTGAAAAGTGCCAAATTCGAATTTGCACAAAGTAGCCTCCGCTGCACAAAGTAGCCCCACATGACGGTAACTCAAATTAAATTAATTATTAACATACAATACTTAAAATGTCGTTAGTTTCTGAAAAAGGCTTATTTAACTCAAATCAGCTAGTGGTTCCCTCTTATTGTTCCTATTTTTACCAAATTTGGTACAAAGCCCAACAAAAGAGAAAAACATGTGTTGGTTGGCTATATTTTTTAAAATAATTTTTGATATATTTGGTGGGTTGATTTTAACCACGGAAGCATTGTTTTTCGACCAGTGTAATTTTAAGCAATTCTTAAAATTAACACATAAAAAAATTTGGACTGAATCTCGAAAAGCAAGCTTGTAGAGAGTAGAGCTAAAATTTTAAAACAAAAAATTATTTTCACATTTATAAAGAGTGCACATAATGCAATCAATTTCAGTTTAAAAATTCTTAACAACTAATAAAAAAATTTTCGTGATTGCAAAAATAACATATTTGATAACCTAACTTCGCTGCTTCTCTAAAAATAAAACTGATAGAGAAAAATTCTTTTGAAATTGTTTCACTAAATGTAATAGTCGCACTAGATTTTGAAATTTCATGCACCAAGCAAAAAAAAATGTTTAACAGCAATTTTTTTTAAGAAAAGAAAAGTTTTTTCCTTTTTATTTTTGCTTTGCAATTTTCAAAAAAAAAAATGCTTAAAAAATAAAAACGATTCCTCCTCCTTTTTATTTTATTTATTTTTAAAATTCTTCATTAATTGAATTTTATTTCGTTTAAATACAATAGTAAAAATCAATTTCATGCATCAAAAAAAATTTCTTTATTCCAGTGTTTTCAAATATTTTATTCAAAAAACGTTTTTTTTTTTAATTTTGTTCTATCAACCAATTTTGTTAAGTATTTTTTTCGCTATTTCCTAAAAAATTTTTTAATTTGTGCTTACAAAACAATGTTTCTCCTTTTTTTATTTTAGTTATTTTTAAATTTCTTCATCAATTGAACTTTCTTTTCACAGCTACATCCAAATGTTTTTGGGAAAGTTTCAAAGTACACAACGAAACAGAGGGTTTGATGACTTATCATGTCTGTGTACAAAACTCTACAATTGGTGAAATATGGGAGAAAGCCATGCCTTATTTGTATCCCTTTATTGTACAATACAGTTTAGTTGCCACTGCTATTATTTACACAACATGGTCTAACCTGCAAGTGCAACGAGTCAAACTGCAACGATTTGCTGCTGTTTCTGTTTACGGCAGAGAACAAACATCAGAGGATATTAATTGCGGTGGCTCTACTCGTGGCATGTTTTTAGGATTTTTAATTCTTGTCGTGGGAATTATTGCTGTTGTATTATTTTTTGTTCTTGCAAAAGATAGAAGTTTCAATGTTCACTTCATGATTGCCATAATAGAATGCGTTATATTTGCTCTCTCTACTTTGATAATAATAATTGGAATAGTACAGATTAAGAAAATGAAGAGTAAAACATCAAGACAAGGAAAGTTATCAGATTTTCTTCAAAGAATAGGGTTGCTGGCAGTTTATGTATATGGTATTTGCAACATCATTGTAGGCGGAGTTTATATTGATACATTGGAAAGTTTTGTCTTATTTATCGATGGCTTCTTGATGGTTGTTCAAGCATGCTTGCAATCATTATTTATCCATCAAGTTTCAAAAAAGAGACTTAGTCCCTTGAACATCGATGAAAAGCCTGGTCGTCAAGTTGTTATCTTCCTTGTGTTTGTCAACATTTCTCTTTGGATCCTCGAGTCATTTACAACTCAAAGGCAGCTGAGAAGTCAACTGCAACTGAAATTTTATGGAGATATTGCTTGGCCTGTAATAACAAGAATCATTATGCCTTTTGTCATTTTCTATCGATTTCATTCAGCTGTGGCTTTATTGGAAGCTTGGAGGAAATCTTACCGTGTTAAGCAAAATTAATGAATGATACAATTTGCCAGTACTATTTGCCTTCCTCTAATAAACTAAAAACTTCTTATGTGCTGATGAATATTTTTAAAAGAACAATATTATTTTATATTTTTATTCATGTATAGCATATATAATTAAGTCATTTAATTTGAAAACCAACTCAGTCCAATTTTAGAAATACTACGGAAGGAACTCAACCCAGGCATTTGATTTCAAATCAACAACTTTAAAAAATACTGTGGAAAGGGGTTGAATGGCATCTGGCATTTGATCCAAATGACCGAATTTTCAACTTCTATGATTCAAAGCTCGCATCTTAAGTATGCTCTTTGGGCACACGGAAAAATCAACTCGCCCCTCATTAGAGGTAGCGCAGATCCGTATTTGTACCGCCCGTCAGAGAGGAAAGAGTTTTAAAACTAAAACGAATTTTTTTTGTACTAGCCAGAAAACAAAATTAAAAATTTTGAAACATTTATGAAAGATTGTGGAAGGAATAGTTTTCGATTGTAATCCCTCAAAGTGACTATTTAGACAAAAATAGACTATTTTGGAAAAATGTGGATTTATCTGGTTTAAAAAACAAATGCCTTAATTGTGTGTTATAAAAGTAGCAGGTGTATTTTTAAATTGGTTCTTTAAAACTTTTGGCATGTAAGTATCATAACCATTGGTTTTGATTACAAAGGGCAATTGTATTTTCATTGCTGAATTCGACGAACAGCATGACAAATAAGCTTAATATTCATTCTGGCAGAAATGAATATTAATTATATCGTGGAATTTCGTTTCAATATCATTACTTGCTTACAATTTTAATGATATATCTTTTTAATGATACAATTTTAATGATATAATGATATATCACATATTCTGCTGGTTATGTTAACGCTGTATGAGAAGTAAATAAAATTTTTATGCGATTTTAAAGCATTTTGTCATTTGTATAGAAGTGTCATATTTAAAAAATTTTGTAAATGTGAAATTTTTTTCCCTCTAAATTCCTTAATACACATATGAATTTAACAACTTCATCTTTTAAATTAAAATTTAAAATTAGATTACCTCGAATAATTTATTCATGCTTAAAATACTAAAATTTATTATGTTGTTACTATAGTCATACTAAATATTCGTACATGGAATTTTCAACGCATGATATGTAGTTATGGAATGAAACACTTCGATAATGTTTTTTTCTGATTATTTGATCAAATTTTGCTGGATTTAATTTTCACGGACTTGATGATGTCATCCATGAACTACAAATTAAGTTACATAAAGTAATAGATTTTTCTCATCTAAATTAATATATTTTTTCCCCAATGGAAACAGGCTTAGCATCTTTAAATTGGATATAGAATACAATAACAATAATTTAGACTGGGAAGCGTAAAAAATTTACCATTCGAAAAACTGACTGATGGCTTTAAAAAAAACGAAAAGCAACCCCATTATAATTCGTGATTTTGTAAGTTGGAACATGTTGATTCTTTTGTTAGTTGCAGAAGTATAATAAAATACATTCGAAAAAAGGATATGAAGGTACCAACCAAACGGAATATTTTATTCAACGTTGACTTAATTTATTTATTTATATTTTTTGGTGCATTCGAAACCCTTTCTTATATATTATCTTGAAAGATTGTTGAAACTTTGGAAATATTAATAAAATTATTATTATACGAAAAATATCAATTTAAAGCCGGGTTATTTTCAACGAAATAAAACAGAAAATCTAAATGAGGAAAACGGACTAATGAGATTGCATTCGGCAGTTGTAATCTTATGTTTACATTATTTGTATGACAGTTTTCTAAAATATGTTCGTTAAAGAAGAAAAAATAAAGCATGGTGGATTAAGTTACCCCTCAATAAGGGGTAATTAAGAGCAACTCTAAGAATTTATATCTTTTAAATATCTTTAAAATTTATATCTTTAATTTATATCTTTTAAATATTTGGATTGTGTTAGTAGGTGATGAGGTAACAAAAGTATAAAATAAATATACACAATCTACTCAAAGCAGTAAGAATAATGCGTAAATTTTTTTTTTTAAATTTTTATTTCAGTAAGTTTAGACAATAAAAGTAAAAACCAAACATTTTAATTTGAATCTGATTTTATTTTATTTTATGTATCCGTCACTGAACAGCCGAGCCAATTCTTGGGTTTACGACTACTAATGTTCAACTTTATAATTTTGAACCCAATCTGGAAGACAAGGGAACTCCTGGATCAAGTATTGGGAGAAATGTGCTTTTTGGAGGACTTTTTTTATGGAATTAATCCGTATTTGCGTTATATGGTGAGGAAAACCATGGGAAACACCCACGGTTAGCCTGACTGCAAGGGGACTCTGACCCATGATCCGTCTACTACTGAGAGTATTTTACGTCATCATAGTGGTCCGTGCAAGCTGGATGCGGAATTCGTATCCCGGTTCAGCTCATTGGAAGGCAAACGCTCTTTCCTTGTCGTAGTACACGGCTAGGGGCGCTTGCCTATCATGACCTGTGGACCTCTTCAGAAGCACGTGAAGATACAGTTCATAATAGAAAAAGCGCCCCTAAAGCGTATGACGACATTTCTGGGTATGGGTTGCTTTGCAATTTTAATCCTGATGTGTGTTCTTTTGAACTTAGAAGTTTGTCACAACATTTATGCAACCCCCTGTTTTATATAGCGTTTTTAAATTTGTACATTTCGACAAAAAAAAAAAAAGACTAAAAATGTCATTTTCAATAAAAAGTGGAACAAGGGCGAGAGAAACCTATTGCGGATTTGAAATCAGTGAAACAAAAGTATTTAAGGTCTAAAAACTCTCATAAAACAGAAAATGAAAAAAAAAAAATGAAGAAATAAAATGTGCTCCCCAGTGTTATTTAAAATAGTATAATAAAATTTTACAACGCGAGCTGAAAAAAATTACACTTTTAAATTATTTATTTTTTCTTAGAAAGTTATTTTATTAAATTATTTTATGTACAATTCCTATCCTTATTAAATATATTAAGTGCAGTTTAAGATGCAATTTTAACAACACATAGGAAATTTTAATTTTAGTAAAACAAGTTGTTTTAATTGATTCAAAGTAATCTATTTTGAAATACTTGGTTGGCTGAGACTCTGTATGGTAGTGGAACAATTATGAGTAAGAACTCATTTTTAGAAATTTCTGATTTGCCTGGCTCTGAAAGACCAATAAAATCTTTTAACAGACCTACTTATAACATTTATTAGTTTATCTTAGTTTATATTCAACCTTCTTTGCATCAATAACAAATGGAAAGAAATCTTTCGTTGCATTTATATAAATGCTTGATCTTGCCTAAATTGGCTGTGGGGATTTTAAATCTGAAATTAGTTTTGCTCTTAGAGCTACAGATTTCTTTTTGTAAATTGCATTTTTAGTCTGTTTTTGGTCAAAATGTGCATATTTAGAAACATAATATAATACAAGAAGTCTCGTAAATGTTGCGACAAACTTTTAAGGAGTTAGCGACATCATCAGGATTAAAATGTCATTGAAACCCATGCCAAGAAATGTAGTCATACGCGGTCAGTGTCGTTTCCTTATTTTGACCTGTTCAAAAGCACGTAATGAAAAGTTCATAGAAGGGGAATGATGCTGCGTATGATGACTTTTACAGGTATAGTTTCCTTGCAATTTTAGTCCTGATGATGTGCTCCAACTCTCCGAGAAGTTTGCTCCAGCATTTACGCGAGTCCCAGTTATATATAGCGTCTTTAAACTTGTACGTTTCGACGAAAACTAGATTAAAAATGTCATTAAAAAAACTCTAGCTTGAAGAGAGAAACCGATTTTGGATTTGAAATCAGCAATGCGAAAATATCTAAGATCAATGAAAAATAATGTTTCTCAGTGCAGAACTTGATAGGTCATCTGTATTACAAACTATTGCAACTCATGTAAAACAGTTGAGATACCTAAGCACCACATGCATATATAACACATTTATTTCTAATACAACAAATTTTGTGTCCTCTTTAAGATCATAAATAAATTACTCTATAGTTCTTACTCTTTCTTTGATTTTTGATTGTTCTTTTTATTTTAAAAATATTTTGTATAAAAAATTCAGTAGAAATTATAAATTAATGTTAATATTTTTCTAATAGTCATTTCGATCCCCACCATTTTATTGTTTGTAGGGGTGAGTAGAGACAGGGCAGAAGTGACAAAATGCTGAAAAATGGTATTTTGCCTAAACAGTTTATTTAATCTCATTAAGCCTTAAATTTAACCTAAAATTTAACTCATTAAACCTAAAATTTGATTTTTCCTTGAGGGTAATGGATAATTTAATAAAAACTTAGTTACAGAATTTAAAACAGAATGTAGAAGGTAGTAACATGTAATAAAAACATTCTCACTTTTAATTTGATTTGGATCAAAAAATATATAGTCTGAAAATTAACTATTTCACCTGTATATGAGAACTAAAGAATCACGTTAATAAATCATTCCTAGTTCTGCCCCCTCTGAATAAACATCATTATTTTCTACATTCCTGTAATTTAAAGAGGAGGAATGGAAAACATATTATTTATACATTTTTATTGGCAATACTATTTTTTGTTACTTTACCTAACGAGGAAAAAAAATTTGTTTCTTGAATTATTTTTTTTTATGATATGGAAAAAAAATATGATGCGATATTTTTGTATTAAATATTTAGATATTTGAAGATAATCCTGAGTAGATTGTATGACATGGCTTTGCAACCATATTGATGACTAAATAAAAAAAATTTTCCCGATAGATAATGATTTCTCCAAATTCTAGCCTTAATCTGGGAATTATAGTCCTTAATAGTTAGATCAAGAGAGCGGTCCAAAGTTTGGACCCTTAAATGTAAATTATACTTTTGCTAGAGAATATCTTCCATATCTAGAGAACGAATAGAAAAATCTTTACACACAATTATAAAATTCGTTTATAGAAAGATAAATGAATGTATAATTATAACTGTGTGCTATAAAATTTCCCTATTTTTGTAACACAAATAATTTTTAGTATTTATAATTTTTAATATTTATTAATTTTTTTAATATTCTGTTTAATAATCGCAAAAAAATTTTGAGTAGAGAGGTAAACAAATTTCTAAATCATTTTAAAGAATATTATTTTATATGGCAAAATGCAAAATGTAAACGAAATCGGTTGAATAATGCCTGAGAAATCGAATTTTAAATATTTGACTTCTTTAACCCTATATTTTGGGAGTCAGGAATCATAACCTGGTAAGCAAAGAGTACGTTTTTATGTCTGATTTCATATTTTAAAATACCTTCTGCACTAATTTGTTAACATTCTCCGTCTCCAACCATTGAGTCCTTAGTACGCATAAATACAAAAGTTATTTCGAGTGTTTCGTTTATTTTTTGCTCACTGTATATTAAATCAATTTTTTTTTAAATTTATTTTAATTAAAATATGAAGCAACGGTTATATTTTAATTAAAAAAATTTTTTAATTAATGATAAAAAATTTAGTGAAATAGTTTTGTTTTTCAAAAGTACACAATTCAAACTGTCAATAATTTGAGTTGAGAACAATATTTTATTCTTTACTCTGTATTTTCTTTTTAACTGGGCTGCAAATACTGAGAGTATTCTTCCCTCCTTTCCATTCTATATTATTTCTATAGCAGTACTATTCTTATTTTTTCTTCACTAGTGAAGAATTAAAGAAATGAAAATTTTTAGTAGTTCACATGAAGTTCAATAGATGGCGGTAGATGGGAACACTCTCTTCGGTTGAAATCTAGAAGTTATTTTCATTTGAAAAAAGAATTCTCTTTTTTTCAACGTTTCGATGATATTGCAGATAAAAACAGAATATTTATGAGTTTGTTTACTGTTTTAACATGATATTTCGAAAAATTAGAGAAAACAATTAATTTTTTTTAAAAATTATTATTGTATTTCTTAAAAAAATTTATGATTCAGAATTTGCAAATTTTAAAAAATAACAATAATATCTGTCGAAAGAACAACTGAAAGATAACTATAAATTACTGCAGAAATGAAAAACAATTGAAAGATTTCAATAATTATCATTTTCTACTTATTAATACTATTGATATTAATTGTTGCACTTGATTAATTTACCAACTCCTAACTTTGAAAGACTAAACCATAAAACTTCAAGAAATAAGTTATTAGTAAAAATGCGTAAAGAACACAAAATTTTTTTCTTCCTTTACTAATAATTTCTTAATTACTTTTTAAATTATTTGAAATATGGAAACAAACAATTTATCCAATAAATAAGCTAAAAATGATATAGTTTAGTCGCTAATAGTGTATTAGACATGTGTAGAATTTCTGCTAAAAACAAGAACAATTTCTAATTTGAATTCTGACTTGTAAAAGTGAGTATTAACTAGAAGCGTTATTTTATCCACATGTATACAGGATGTTCCGTAATCACCTCTATTAATATATGAATTTAAAATTTTTAAGAAGCCCAAAAAGTACATAGATTAGTGTTCTAAAATTAATACTCAATCATGAGAAAAACGCTATGTATAACGAATCACTTGTGAGGAAAGAAAGGCTTAAAAAACATCAAAACTTGCTGGATTGCTGCTAAAAATAGCGAGGAGTTGAAAGGATATTATCAGAAATAACTAAATGTCACTTTAAGCATCAAATTGGTTTTGATATTTCCAGTTCCGTCTTCCTTATTCTAGAGATTCCTCAAATTTCGATAAGTTTTTTGTTTGTTTGTTTCTAGTTTAAATACCAATTCGGGGCTGAGATGGCTCAGAAGTTAAGGCACTAAGCAGTCATTGTGAAAAAATCGGGTTAGGTCCCTAGTGGTGGTAATCTTGTGTACCAACTTGTCTAGGAAGTAAAGGCGGCGTGTGAGCAATGCAGACCAAATTGTCACAATCATGCCTTTGGTCATGAAAATGCAGAATCTTTAATTTCTACTAGCCCACAACGGGCTGGATGTGCATTTTCTTTTTGACAAGGATTCTTAATTTATGCGTTAAGAGCGGTCATTACGGGACACCCTGTATATTTATTAAAATTTCTGGAAGTGACCAACTTATATTTTTTTCAGAGTTGATTGTCACAAAATTACTTCCCATAGTATCATTTGTATTCAACTTTACATTATTTTAAATACTATGGTATATTTTAAATTTATCGTGGGTATTGTAACATAATACAACCTGAAAGAAACATGGTTAATTAAGCCGTATATCGTGTTGTAACTGTGTATGGTGTTGTAAACATGTGTCAATTTGTAACCTTGTATCGTATTGTTATTGCGTACCGTGTACGATATATCACAGTGCTATGCAATAAATTTTATGATTTATTTATTTATTTCCTTATTATGGTAGAGAGCAGTGAATTTCAACAATGTAATTGTTGAACACGATGCAAAGTTTCTTACAGTGTAATTTAAAAATAAAAAATTTTCTGAAAAAACTAAAAATTATATTTTTCCGAATTCTGTTAAACTTGTATCTTTACACAAATTTACGATTTTTTCTTTTTTTTTTTAATTTTGGAAACATGTTATAAAAATGCAAAGTTGGATCTCGATATTTTAAAATTCGATACTCTTTCATGGCTCTGTGTATTGTACATGTTGTTACGATTTAATAAATATACAACCGAATTAAACAGAATGTAGTCTTTTTCCTACAAATAAAGTAAAACTGTAATTTGAGCGTTTAGATTATGATCGAAAACAGAGGATGGCGTCATTAGTCCATTTGCAGATTAAAAATCTGAGCAGTCCAATATAACTGGGATCAGGGGTAAAGAAAGACTGTCGCCAAAATTACTATTCGTCCCTTTTTCCCTGTCTGCTTGTTATCGCTTGATAATTACGTCTTCGTCTGTAGATATTGAGTAAGAAATCTTTCTTTTAGAATTTAAAGCTTATTTTATCTTTCCCGTAAAGAAGAAATTTGGTGTTGGGTATCATTCTTATCCTTTTTACAACTTGGAAGTTCAGAAAGATGAGGAGAATTGTCATGAAAAGGAAACATGAAGATGAATGGATTTTTTTTTTTTATCTTTCTTTTACTAGAATTTGAAAAAAGCAAATTTTTAAAAATGGTTAAAAAAAAATTCAATAAGGTAAGGATTTTATATAAGTATTTTATTTTATTTTATATCCGTCGTTGAACAGCCGACCCAATATTTTTTGGGTTTACGACTACTAATGTTCAACTCCGTAGCCTTGTAATTTTGAACCCAATTCAGAAGACAAGGGAACTCCTGGATCAAGTATTAGAAGAAATTTGCCTTCGTGGAGGACTTTTTTGATGGAACTAACCCGCGTTTGCGTTACATGGAGGGGAAGACCACGAGAACCACCCACGGTTAGCCTGACGGCAAGGGGACTCTAACCCATGATCCGTCTACCACTGAGGATATTTCACGTCAGCACTGTGGTCGGTGCAAGCCGTATGCAGATTCGCATCGATCAGCCATCGCCGGGAATCGAACCGGTTCACCTCATTGGAAGGCGGATGCTCTATCCCCTGAGCCATCGCGGCTCTATATAAGTATTAAAAAAAAAACTAATTAACTAAATTAAAAAAAAAAAACAGAATCAGTCAATAACAATTTATGCAAAAAACGTTATTTTAAATACGATATAGCCGACAAAAAGAAATCAGTCTGAGCCCACAAAACAGAATCAGTCAATAATAATTTATGCAAAAAACGTTATTTTAAATACGATATAGCCGACAAAAAGAAATCAGCCTGAGCCCACTGTTTGAAATAGGAGCCAGCTTGCGACTGAAATGGCTAGGTGCTGAATTGTTTCGTGCCGAAAGTTAATATGACAGATAAAGGATGGAATTTGTAAGTATATAAATTAGAAACTTGCCATGCAAAAAGTCAAATGAAATAAATTAATGATACTGCTTATTTACGAATATAATACTTCTAACTTAGTACAAATGATATTATCTTCAGATTTTTTGTTAAATTTAATAAAAATATCAAATGGATTTTGATATATTTCTTTAGTTTGAATCTTAAAAAAGTAAATGAAAACTTTATCCCGTGCCCGGGCGTGACTCACCTGTGCTACACTGTAAAAAATTCGGTTCAAAAAACTGTAAAAAGTATCGGCACCTTTACCGTATAACCTATTTTCTCGAAATATTCTACGGAACAAAAAAGATAATATTTTTACTGTAATAATTACCGTAAAATCAGTGAATCACTCTAATTACATAAATATTACAGTAAAAATTTCGGTGCAATACTTTACGATAAACTTTTGGCTACTTTCACCCCATCTGGAGCATCACGTGTAAATTGCACGTATAATTTTCTTAAATTGTCAGATAAAATAGAGACTACTTTTTCACTTAAATTCTAGTCTTTCCAAATTTTCCATATAGTTAACAAGTGTATCCGGTTTTGCCTCACTAGTGGGGTAAGACTGGGTAATTTGTCTTTTTCTAGAAAAAAATAATTATAAAAAAAAGTTGCACATAAATGACTTTTCAGGAATAATATTATACATAACTAAATAATGAATATCTTAATTAAATCTGACAGTTTCTAAATCGAACAGTTTAATTTCAATAGGCCTTAGAATCTTAGCTATCCGATATTACCCCACTTTCCCCTATGTGAAAACATAAAACATCTATAATAAAGATGTCTGTTTATACGAAATAGATATTTTTTGTTTTACGTACAACTTTGCCCTTAAAAAGATCTGTGCCTTCAATTTAAATATAAATAATTTAATTTATATGTTATTGTGTCTTCAAAATAAATATAATAATCTAACTCTTGAGCTATCAATTTTTTATTTTGTCCTTTTAATATGTCGCTCAAATTAGTGTTGAACATAAAAGCGCACTTTCTCTGAATAAACACATCGAATTTATGACTCACGAAATATAAGAGTCTTTAAACTATAAAATATATTTTCTCATAGTTAGGGGGGTTGTCGAAAGTTTGGGGTTCTTTGTTCATGCTTTTGTTGAATATAATCATATCTGGAACTATCAATGCAAATGAAATATTTTCGCATACCATTATAAAAATCGTTTTTCAAAAGACAATAAATATTTTTATTTTTGTTTCATTCTATTTTTTTAAAGAATTGAATAGTAAGGTATACAAATTTTTGCATTATTTAAAACTGCATAACTTTTACTGATATTATTGAAAATGAACAGAAGTTATGAATTGTACCTATAAGAGCAGTTTAAGAAATAAATAAGTAAAGCCTTCCCGCAGCAGCTCGTTTTCAGCTAGGAGGGTTAAGGATCCACAATTTCGTGACCAACGGTATGATTTTATTTTTTTTATAACCGTCGTTGAACAGCCTACCCTATTTTGGGTTTAGGACTACTAATGCTCAACTCCGTAGCCTTGTAATTTGGTACACAATCCAGAAGATAAAGGAACTCCTGAATCAAGTATAGGGAGGAATATCCCATTGTGGAGTACTTTTTGATGGAACTAACCAACCTTTGCGTTACATGGAGAATAAAACCGCGAAAACCTCCCATGGTTAGCACGATGGCAATGGATATTTTACGCAAGCACTGTGGTCGTTGCGAATCGTGTGTGGATTTCGTATCGACAATCCATTGCTATGATTCGAACCCGGTTCACCTCAGTGAAAGGCGAACGCTTTATCCCCTGAGCCACTACGGTATTATTGTGGTAATGTGGTTAGGATTGCGAACAGGCCGCCTTTCCAGACAAGCTGGCACCCATCAATTTGAAGCTGTATGAGCATCAAGCCGACACTGGGGATCGAACCTCAGTTCTTCACAATGACAGTTCAGTGCCTTAACCACAGCGCCATCGCGATTCATCAATTAAATAAATAAATAAAATAAATAATGAATATATCAAATTAATAAAATTAAAAACAAGCAGTATCAAAAGTCAGTTTAAGACTAACTTATTAAATGTTGCCGCCAAAAATATTTCATTGAAGTCACTACAGGTTTTAAAATTTGCATTATTTAATTATATATTGAGTTAATTGGCTATATTAGAGCAATTCCAAGTATTATAATGTAAACTCAACCATAAACAAATGTTGCAAACACATTAAAACAAATTAGTTTAGTTTTAACTAGTATTGTATTTTTTAAAGTTATTTATGCATACACATTACATATTAATTTATTATATTATTTTACACATACAGTACATAATTCTTAGAATTGGTCTCATCGTTTCTTGTTTTTTTTTTAATAAGATAACATCGCGTAGTACATAAAATATTATCTATAATAATTATAAGAATGAGTTAAAAGACATTTTTTGAAAATTAAAAGTAGAATTCATTTTGCGAAAAAGCATGATTTTTTCCCATAAAATAAATTTGTATTTTCTACAATAATCGTTACATTACTGATAAACTATTATATTACATGTCCAAAGCTTGAAAGTGGTTTAAAATTTTTGTGAATTCTTTAATATCGAAAAAGAATATACTTGAGTAAATAAAACTTGCCATATAGCACTATCTTTTGGAAAACATTTATTATTGGTTTTTCTAAGATTAGTTTTGATACGTAAAAATAAACACAACCTCCATCTTTAAGTTCAATCCTTTGACCTTTCCTAAGAAGGAGATAAACCCCTCAAAAATAACTTGAAAGGTGTGGTTAAAGCGGCTTTCTTTTATGAATTTTGAATCCTCTTTGAAGATTTTATACCAGCATTTACTTAATACAATGTTTATTTCGCTTTATTTTTTATTTTACATATAATAAATCTATTTGCAAAATAAACACATTGAGTATAATCAAAAATATATGTACGTATGTTTAGAAAAACATATCTTAAGTCAAATGCTACATAAAATAAAAACGATAGATTAGACTTGGTCACTTCTAGTTGTTATAAACTTTATCCAGATGATTTGATCATT
The DNA here is from genome assembly GCF_043381705.1 of Parasteatoda tepidariorum. Classification (NCBI taxonomy): domain Eukaryota; kingdom Metazoa; phylum Arthropoda; class Arachnida; order Araneae; family Theridiidae; genus Parasteatoda; species Parasteatoda tepidariorum. Next base: position 51,012,868 of record NC_092214.1, read on the forward strand.
TTGATATAAGTCACGATTAAACTAAAGATATATTGACTTTGGCAGTGAACACAAAAAGAGCACCAGGAAAAAAAAAACACTAGAAAATCATTTCTTAGGATAAATCATTTAATTAGATTAATTAGGAGTGATTTTGTTTAAGTATAGAATTTCTTAATAATTTTTTACCACATTTTCATAAATAATTTTAATTAATGCTTGTACAATGAAAAATCTACAAACGACTAATGTTTTAACAAATTTTGATAACAATAATTCAAAAAAATAATTATTGCGGAATTTTTATTCTTTATTGTATTCATAAAATTGATATTTCCGAAATGCTATTATTGCTTCTCATCTCACATTTAATATTAATTTGCAAAGTATAGTTTATAAAATCAAAATCAAAGGGACTTAAATAATAATAAAAAAAATTCTAAAAGAAATATTTAAAATGCTTTTGTGATTGAAACAATTTTTTTAAATTCATTTGTTATTGCATATTAGACCTTAGTGTTAATTAAAATAAAAAAAATTTTGAGATATTTTACTTCAGACTATATTTTTTAATTAAAATTAATTTCAATTTTATTATACTTGCTGTTCTTGAAATCAACAATAGTTTAAAAAATAATTTTTTTTTGCTGTTCACTCTCACCCTTTTACTTACTTTCGATTCAAATATTTAAAAATTCACGTAAATCGATCGAAAGATGATATCATGACCATTAAACTGTCATTAAATTCGTTTGTCATTAAACAGTCGTAAATTTACATTTTCTCTTTTCTGGTACTTTTTTCCAGTGTCTTTTTTGCGGTACTTTTTTCTAGGTGTTTCTCCTGACTTTTTTTTCCGTGATTTGACACCCCAAAGAAGCAATGAGTTTAAATTACTTTAGTACAGGGGTTGACAAACTTTTTGATCATCGACCCCTACATAATTTTTCGAAATCTCCATCGACCCCCATAAAAGTAATTTTCTGTTAATTAAGATAAAACTCTATTAGATACTGTGTTTGTACATTTATTTTATGATTTTGAACATTTATTAAAGTAATAGTACATAGTTATGAAAAATATTTTAATGTTGAAATATAAATACCATAATATTTATGAAATAATAAGTAATTATAAGTAGAAATAATAAGTAAAGTAACTACGGATTTATTGCTTCTTAATCAATGATGAGCAGAAAATGGCACAATAATCCAATCAGGGATGTCAATGTTTTCCAAATCAACAAAACGCAGTTTAAAATCGTCGCTCAATTTTTGAAGATTACCTGTATATATTTCCAAGTCTTTTATTTTTAATTGTCACATATCTGAAAAACACAGATAATCCTTCGACCAATCGACCCTTCCGGTTCAGATCGACCCCCATTCTACCCCCTGGCTCAGATCGACCCCCGCTTATGTTAAATAGACCCCTGGGGGTCTATATAGACCACTTTGGCGACCTCTGCTTTAGTACGTTCTGTCATTTCTGTGTATTGAATCTGTCACTTTTGGAGTTACCTTATTTAAGTTTACCATTATAACATTAAAAATGTTAAAAAGTTAAGCGGTAAAAAAAGCACAAAACGAGGGTATCTAGAGAAAAATTCCATGAAAAAAAAAGAAGAAAAAGTCCCATTGGTATCAGAATTCAAAATCTAAAATTCGCACTTTAAAAATTATATGAATTTAACATCTGATTCCGATCGGGTTAACAAGCGGATTTTCATGTAGCTGATTTCTCTAATCGTGAGATATGTTTTATTTATAATTAATACCTGAAGATTAATTAAAAGCTTAAGGAAGGGAAATGTTTTATATCTTAAAAGTTTGAATTAAATGATTAGTACTTGAGAAGCTCCTAAAGTTTTCTTACATTTTTTTATTTGAGCTGAAATAACACATTTAATAATTTCTTAAATATATTTTTTCCTCATCACAATATTAATCCCTTAAAGAGACTAATTGATACATTATGTACGGTAATTTTATTATAGGAGATTTACAAGAAACGTTAAATATAAAAAGTTCCTTGTCATTAACTTCAAATTAATCCATGTATATTAATTAATAGTTTCAAAAAAGACCTAATTACATTCGGATAAATATTCCATTTCATTAAATTAGGGCAACCATTCAATTTAACTTGGTCAGTTGATTTATTGTGTTTAAATTTTCATTGGAAAGTAATTAGATATTATTAAACAGTAATTAATATACGAGAAATACGGAAAGGAACTTCTAATATTTTATATCTTTTACGTGTAAATCTTCCATATCGTTGGCACTTCGCCAAAAGCTTGAATTGCCGAGTTGAGTTTTTTATTTTTGAACAGTGTCCATTTTCTTAAACACACAGTTTAAACTGTGTCCAGAATGAAATGTTCACAGACGGAATTCGTGTTTTTGACCTGGTGCTAGTGACACATTAAGTATTAATTAACAACTATATCTCAAAGGATTAACCTTGCGATTAAGTTAGAAATATGTTCAAAAATGAAATATTTTATTCTTATACAATTTAAAAAAAATCAGTACTTGATAATTATTTATTGTATACGAATATTATAGTTGAAATTTTGAAGTATTTTCAAATGTTCTTAAGTTTTCTAATAATTTAGTTAATCAGTAAAAAACTTGAAAAGTTGATAAATTTGCGATAAAGAAAGCGCTTGTTAAAATTGCTTTTGGGAGACTTGTAAACATGATAGATTATTTGTTTTCCCCCACTTTTAAAAAAATGCTATTATATGCTATTATATTATGCTATTATATTATTGCTATTATATTCTGCTAGATTTTTAGCTTTAAAATTTGATTTGCTTATTTATAAAATCAAAACCTTAAATTTTTGAATAATTTTGTTATTATTATTCGTATAAAAGTTGGTGAGATATTTTAATATGACATTTTTGTTATAAAAATAAATCGATATATGGTTGATATTCACGTATATTTATAAATCGATATATGGTCGGTATTCAGGTATATTTATACATCGATATGATCGATAAATATAAAATAATACATCGAAATATCTTAGTTTTTGATGCGCAGTTTCAATTCACATAAAACAGTGAAAATTTTCTGAAATGTAAGTATTAGATGACAACAATATCATTCAGAACTTGCGAAGATTAAAACTAATACCCTTTGCCAAAATCATTTATTTTGATAAACAGAAAGAGCTTCATGAAGCGGGGGTGCTTATGACTACTTCGTTTTCAACTTCCCCCGATTCCCTTTACACGTAATGACTAAAAAAAACAGAAGACGACGTTTGTTCCTTTGAGAAGATTAAGTTGAAACATTTTTCGGTAGATAAAAGACTATAATATAAACAGGATCAAATATCGGAAAAATAGACATTTCATTTTCACTTAACTCTGTGTCAACATTTCTCTGTTCAACAACAAAGTAAAAGTGTCTATCAGCTAAAGTCACATAAGATCAAGATTTTTGCTCAACTTATGGTGTTAATTTATGATTTATTTATTAACTACATTATTAACTCACTTTTTTATAACATATATACTGATATAACACATATTGTAGATTTGTAACCTAAATTCTCCTTTTAATTAATTAAAAAAATAATTGATTATATGGATGTATAATTTACTTCTGTTGTGTTTTATACACCTGTTGGAATTATAAATCTATACCGATTTTAGTGACACAGTCCCGTAGACTTTGAAGAGAACACTTTATAGATGATGGTAAAGCATTAAGGAAAAGTAAGAATTTTTTTCTGTTCAATTTGTAAACTTATTTGCAAGCCATACTTTTTAATTCAACAATAATATTTTTCTGTATGCTTGTTTCTTTACACTTCTTACATACACATAGTATCCAAAACATATAAATTAGAATGTAAAATACTAAGATTATGTTACAAATTTTACGCTTTTTTTGCAGAATTTTTTTTGAAGAAAAATATTCACTTGACATTTTTTTACTTTTTTCTTTACTATTGCTGCTCTAGAGCATCAGACTTATTTCTTATAAACATTCGACTACAGCGTCATTCTCATTGCAACCCATTGACGGACACGCGTAAGAATTTCACCAAACAGATTCGAAAAATTAGTTTAGCCTTGTTTCTTTTCTAACGATTAAAGTCGTTTGCAGGAATCACTACAAATTAATGTTTTTTTTTTGTTCCTACTCTCACTATACACTTCTCACAAATGTCGCACCTACAGTAGTTTGGGTTTTTGAAAGGTGCTATACCTCCACCCACTGGTAATAATAAAATAATCTTCTTATAATTTTAGTCAACAAAGAATTTAGTCAACAATTTTAGAGCTTTCATTCCCAATTCCATTGTAACCCACCTCAAAAATTATTCTCAATTTTTTCTCGTCAAAATACTTATGTACGATCCCTAATGAATTAGCATTTTTTATACTTCGTTTTTGTGAGTGATTTTTAAACTATATATTAAGGGTGGTGATTGCAGAATATACATTTTAAGATCTGGTCAAAAAATGCATTTAGAATTTTTCAAAAAAAACTCGTGAAACAAAGCGTAATAAATAAATATGCTGTCAAACATTAGTAAAACAAAACAGTGTTAACAGAACAATGACATTGTTTGCTGACTGGGAAGCTTCAAGCTTATCAAAATATTGTGACGCAATTGTTGAAGAGAAATTGAAATATTAAACTTCAACACTGAGATATTTCTAAAATAATATCGTCCTTTAAAATATTTAGTGTCAACAAACATTTACTAAAAGAAATTATATCGACTGTAATTTTTTGATCATCGTGTAGGGAGCAAGCTTTAGCTCTGTAAGCTTTTTAATAAGTGTATATGTTTGGTAACTATACAGTACTTTGTTTAATAGTTAAAATATATCTTTTAGGCTATATGAAAGAAGAAAAGAGTGTTTATAATGAAGCCGAAAGAAATAGATGTAATTCTGAACAACCACCCCCAAATTTTTAAATGTCAATTTAAAGCTCAGTTATTCCTTATACTTTCAGTAAAGCATGGGCGTCGTTGACTGGGGGCACAGTGGGTGTGAGTGTCCCCCTCAAAATTAGAAATCTCCAATACCCCCTCCATATTCCTGACAATAAAGAAAATTTTTGTGGATTATCATTGATTTAAATTACTTATTCCTTAAAGTAAAAACAAAGGAAAAAAATAATTAATCTTTTGGCATGTATTTACCATATTTAAATTTTATTTTTATTTGTGAAAGTTAAAGAATTATTGTGACTGTGTAATTTAATTTCGTCCCCCTCAAAAATTGGGTCCCTGCGAAGCCTACGCAATATAGTAAAAATTTAAAGTTCGAACTCAGTCATTGAATGTGAATTATGCGTTTTTGTCTAACGAATAAGATTCTGAATTAAGACAATGGAATTCCATTTTCTTCCATCCTCAAAATTCCTTAAAATCGTCATCTATCTTGCTTTCTTTCTTTTTTTTAACAATAACCGCCAAATTCCGTACATATTCAGTTGTTCCAAAAAAGAAAAAGAAAAAATGCTTATCAAATGGTTCCATGCAAGGAAAAATATTGTCCACAAAAAGTGTTTCACTATTCATTACCAAATTCCACACTTGTCTAGTGTCTTTGTGACTCTTGTTGTAGGAAGAACGGGGTCATACGCGACTATTTTTAAGAAATCGGTGGTTCTCTCTCCCGTCCGATAAGCGAAAAGGCAAAAGTGCCTGAAATTCAATCTTACAGTGAGAGGGTCTCGAAGATAAAATGAAAAAGGGAAAGCCGCTACTCCCCCCTTCTTTTCTTCGAGATAAAAGAACTGCTTGTGTGAGCAGGAGGGGGGAACGTGTTTGGAGAGTTCTCGATGCGTGGGAGTGGCTCGGGCATCAATCTCATGCTTGCGCAGCCATCAAAAAATTGCTCTATCTTCACTCATGCTCCTGGAGAACTCTTTTTTGATAGCTTTATCACCGAATACCCCTTGTTTTCTTCCCCCATAAAAAAAAGTTTTATTCAAAGTTTCGAGTGGGTTTTAAAATATTGCATTAACATTTTTAAGTATTTAACATTAGAGGACATAGATTAGTCCTGTTTTTTTTATAAATTCAATTTTCTCCTTGTCTAATTCAACGGATTTTTCTGATGGGATGAACAAAAAAAAGATGAAAATAATGATAAAAGACCTAAATTATAATTAAAAAAAATATCCTCTAAAATGTTGCTTTCTTACAATTGTTTATTGATTAAATTTGACGACTGAATTTGATTACATAGAAACGATCAAGAAAATATTCAGTGTGTGCCTGTATCCTTTATTTTGGCACATTCTACTTAATATAGATTAAAGAGATTTTTTTTCTTTAAATTTTCCTTTAATCGAATTTTTTAACTATTATTCTTATCATTTTACGAAAAATTTGGTTTACATGGTGTGAATCGTAAAATTTTATGGAACTGTAATTTTTCCTGGTGCCTCGCTCTGTTTTATTTGAATTTTTTATTCCTTAAGCATATGAGGCACATATCTATGAATTATTGCACCGAAAAATAAGTATGCTTATTTTCTAAAAAAATATTTAATTCAATAAATTTATACCGAAGCGAATAAAGTTTACTGCTAGGTAGACCAATTGAAATATTGCTAATTATGATTTGAAAAAAAAATAGTGAAATCACCAATCGATTCAATCAATAGTGAAAAGAAAAATATTAATGGCTATTTTAAGGAATTATAAGGCTGGTAGAAAATGCCAATTCTATTGTCGTAACACTAAATCTTATTCGTTAAAGGTTCTTGCTTCATTATCAACTTCTTTGCATTCGAATTTAAGCCTTTTAATTCTTTTTTCTTTTAAATTATAGTTGTAAATTTTGACTCATAAAAGAAGATTCAGAATATAAAATCACTTTTCTAGATTCTAAGAAGCTTTTTAATTTAAGAAAATTCAGAAGCTTTCTAAATTTTAAGATCTGAATGGTAATTTTACATCAGTTTCACTATTCACTTAAGTGAATTTTGCATCGACTTTTATCTTTTGCTTTTTTTAGGTTTTTTTATCGGGTGTTTTTTTTTCTGGTGCCTTTTTTGGTACTTTTTCCGGTGTTTTTTCCACTGTTTTTATTCTAGGTTTCTTCCCAGTGCTTTTATTCCCGGTGCTTTGTTCCGAGATTTATAGAAATATCGAAAAGGTGTTTACAAAAAATATTTTAGCATTAAATGCCGCNATGTTTATTTCCTTAAAAAAAAATTTAATACAATAAATTTATACAGAAGCGAATAAAGTTTACTGCTAGGTAGACCAACTGAAATATTGCTAATTATGATTTTAGAAAAATAGTGAAATCACCAATCAATTCAATCAATAGTGAAAAGAAAAATATTAATGGCTATTTTAAGGAATTATGAGGCTGGTAGAAAATGCCAATTCTATTGTCGTAACACTAAATCTTATTCGTTAAAGGTTCTTACTTCATTATCAACCTCTTTGCATTTGAATTTAAGTGTCTTAATTTTTTTTTCTTTAGAATTATAGTTGTAAATTTTGACTCATTAAAAGATGCTACAGAATATAAAATCACTTTTCTAGATTTTAAGAAGCTTTTTATTTTAAGAAAATTCAGAAGCTTTCTAAATTTTAAGATCTGAATGGTAATTTTATATCGATTTCACTATTAACTTGAGGGAATTTTACATCGACTTTTATCTTTTGCTTTTTCTTGGTTTTTTTTTCATCAGGTGTTTTTTTTTTGTGGTGCCTTTTTTGGTAAATTTTAAATAAAAAATATTTTAGCATTAAATACCGTTTATCGAAAAAAAATTTTTTTTTTGCAAAATAGATAAGCGTTCTAGAATTGTCTCGGAAATATAAGAGTTTTTAAAATGTCACTCTACATGGGTTCTTATTAAACTTCCTTAATAAAATTGGTGTTTGAAATACTTTAAAATAAAAGTAATTTTTTTAATATTTATTACTATGTTATTATTTATTATTTTGCACGGAAAAAAGATATATGAATTTTACTATGAATTTGAAAAAAGTGAGTTTTTTGGAAAATACATTAATAAAAAACTACTTTAAATAATGCCGAACGTACAAAAGATGTAAAATAAATAGATGGAACATTATCAACTACAAAAATTAAAGGAAGAATTAAAATTCGATGCCTTTTTTAAAAATTGTGTACCTAGGTAAATTAGAAAATCAATTTAATTGTATACTGTATTTCAAAATAACTGCAATTTCAGAAATAAACTAACAAATATTGCAAGTAATAGCAAAAATTATGCATCTGTAAGACACAAATTCATTTTACTACATCGTAGATCGTTATTCTAAATTTCCGACTTCATTCTAAAGAAGATAAGAATGAAAGGATGGTGTAAAGATCATTGGTAATCACATTTATTCAAGAACTGCAAGAAACTTGAATCAAGACATTGATGCCTCCAAGCTAGATAACCCGAGATTTACAACCTCTTGACGATTTTTAAGGGTATGGGAAGAAGAATTATATCTTTTGAGAGAAGATAAAATGATTAGTATTTAAAGGACAGGCTTCATAATATGACTTACAATCGGTAAGTCATAGCAACAGCTTGAAAGTCGCATATGAAGCTGTATGAATCGTATGATCAGAGTATTCACAAATATGATGTCTTAACAATTATTGATTATGTGATAGATTTAATTTCAAGTATGTTTAAAAAAGTTCATTCTAATGTAGTTTTTAAACAAAGTCTATTTTTAGAATAAATATTCTAGTTTTGTTTACAGTTTATTTAAAAATAATTTTAAAAAATTTTGAAATTTACAGTTACTAAGTTATCTATATTTGTAACTATAAGTATATTGTGTAACTATATTGTGCATATATTACCACAACTTTATCTATATTGTGTAATAGCTAGTTAATAACTATATGATAAACTATTATGTGCTCTTATATCACGTATAGTTTCTTACGTGAAAAAAAAAGCACTGTAAAAAAGCATCGGAAAAAGAACCGTGAAAAAAAAATACAAAAAAATCAATTCTTATGATATATTATTGCTAAATCAGATTAATTTTGCGTAAGTATAGAGTTTCTTTGTAATCTTTATATATACTTTCTTATATAATTTCAATTTATGCTTGTGCAAAGGAAAATGTTCAAGAAATCAACGTTTTAACACATTTTAATATTAATAACTCAAAATAATAATTACAGGTGTAATTTTATTTCTTTTACATTTACGAAATGGGTAATTCTAAAATCATATTATTGATCTCTGACAATTAATATTAATTTGCAGAGTATAGATTATAAAAAAAAATCACGTTAATAATAAAAATATTTAACTCCTTTCGTTTCTACTTAGTTGGAATTAAGCTCACTTGTTTATTATAAATCAATAATTAGATCTTAATATTAATTGAAATAAAAAATGTTAAGATTATTTACTTCAGTTTGTGTTTTTAGGTTAAAATCAGTTCCATTTTGATTATACTTGCTCTTTTTTAAAACAATAATTTAAATAAATAATTTTATTACTTGTTGACACTTACCCCTTTGCCTATTTAAAATACACATCGATTCTGAGGTTATTTCCTGACCATTATGTATTTTCAATTAAATTATGTGTTCAAATTTGTATGTCATTAAACAGTCGTAAATTTTTCTTTAAAATTCTTCAAATCAAAACATTAATAATTCTGAAACTTCCAATATTTTTATTACATATTGTGCAAAATATAATATAATGCCCCATCTTTGCACTAATTTTTATTTACAAATAAAGTGAATTCGAACACCTTTCGCTTCGAAAAAGATCCACCTTGTTTTTAGGGGAAAGGGCAGAAGAAAAAAAAAGTTCTTTTTCTCTTCCTTTTCCCACAAGGATCTTTTCAAAAATATATTTTGAAGTAAAATTAAATTGCGTACTTTTAGTCGGGAAACGTTGATCCAGCTAATGCAATTCTTTAATTTAAATAATTACATCTATAAAATAATAAAATATTACAACAATTATTATAATAATGTAAAAAGTACCAACACTACTTCATTGTTATCAGTGTTCAATTCTATTATAATAGTTCCTTCAGTAAAAATTTTAAAGATTGTTAACGCGAATTGCTATAATTCTGAATTAAACTGAAAAAAAGTGCTAAAATTACGTGAATTATACTAATAACTTAAGCAAAACATTGTGATAAAGTGTTTATAAAAACTATATTTTAGGTTGAAATATCGTTAAAAATCTCTTAACTCACGAACTGTTAAGTCTTTGGGTATGTTTGTAAGTATTTATTACCTCATTACTTTACTTTGCAATTAAATAATACAGGAAAAAAGTATTTGGGAAAAAAAAACACGCAAATTTGCATGAAAGTTTTTTTGTATAAAAAGTAAAATAAATTTTTTTTTCTCCTAAGTTTTTTTAATTAAATCATGATTTTCTATGATTTAACTTTAAAAAATGTATGGTAATACCACTGGAAATATTTAAAAAATACGAATGAAAGGAGTAGTGAATAAATTTTCATGAACTTTTACTTTTGACGTACCTTTCGCATTAAATTTTAATTAAAAAAATTAACTGAATTAAATTTTATTAAATTATTATTAAATAATAAAATAAAATGCACTTTAAATTTTAACTAAAAAAAAGTATAGGCTCTTCCTATTGCGTTTTAGAAAATTGTTAAAAAGAAATGTGTAATTTCAACTTCATTGATCAGAATAGGCATTTTTCAAACTTTCACTGCGCTATATCATTAAAAAAGTTACTTACGACTGTTTAACAGTGATACTTTCTTGGAATAATTATGACATCTTATTCTTGTGTTTCTTTAGAATTAATCACTGCACACGAGATATTTCTAAACTTATTGCTAACACCAAGATTTGTCTATTAAAAGTTTTAAATATAAAATTAGCAAAAGCTCTTCCAATTACGGTTTAGAAATTTTTTTAAAAAGTATCTAAACACAAGTTCATTGATATCAGAAAATATATTTTAAGATTTTTTGTAAACTGATAACGCTTTGAATGCTGTTTCAAAAGAGTTTAACTGTCAATGAAGTTGTGGTCGGAGGATTTAATTTTCACATATAAGTTAATTATTGTTATTCATTCTATTTGGTAATATTTTTCGAAATATATAAAATACAAGATCGTCACTTCAATCAAATAAGAGATTTGTAACATGCAGTATTTAAGAATTTCAGTGGATTCAATTGTTTTGTTCTTTTTTGTCCACACTGTCTAAAATGTTGGTGTAACTGCCACCATTTTTGGTGTTCAGGTAAACAAAAACTTTTTTGTACATAACTATAGCTATGGTCCAAAAAATTATATAAATTTGCTAAAATAACAATTGCTTGAGAGAATTTTAGTGTGAATATATTACTAAAAATGTGCTTGTTTTTTAAACGAAATATTTTTGCTATGACGTCATAAAATGATTCGAATGAGCATGGAAATTTGTGTTGTCAGTAAGCAAACAAACAAACAAGAAATGAGTAATTAAATGAACAAAAATAACAGAAAAAGCAAATAAAAAAATTTGACTACATACACTGTAAAAATGTTTAGCTTACCTCAACACCAAAAATGGTGGCAACTATGAACCAAAACTTTTTTACTGCGTATTTGAAAAATGTAGTTCTATTTAACTATTTTATTATTTCATCTAACTTCTTAAGAAACTAATAATAAAAACAAATCTACATTATTTAGTAGAACTCTTATTTCAAACCGTCAATATTATTACATGAAGTTAAATAAAATAAAATCCACTCAGCAGTGTTTTCAAAACAATAATTAACTGTTACAAAACAATACTTGACTGTTAATTACTTTAAAATGTTTATTATTTTAAAGTTGAAATTGTTTCGGAGTTTGTTAGAACCATTTAATTAATATTCATTAAGCAAATGCGATTATTACATTCAAAAAAAAGTTAGAGCAATCGGAGCAATCGGATATTTGACTGTAATTGCTTCATGACCTTTCAAGACGAATAGTGAAAAAAATATCGAGATCATAAACCTGCTGGCCAAGAAGCTATCGCATGAGCCTTCTTTCTTTTTAGTAATTATTCATTTTAAAAGTAAATAAAGTCACTTTTAAAACCAGCCGGGAAATGATTTTCATCAAATGTAAACTAATACACGCGTATCCCCTTATTCGCCTAAACATCCTGTAATTATTTCTTGCTAAAATTAACTCGCTTTTTAAGTAGTTGGTTGAAATTTCTAATGCTTTTACAATCACTTCCTGTCAATAAAGTGCCTAACAGCAATTATTAACAAGATAGGTAACTGCGCAAATCATGAAGTGCCCGTAAACAAACAAATAAGCAAGAAATGAGTAATTAAATGAACAAAAATAACAGAAAAAGCAAATAAAGAAAATGTGACTACATACACTGTAAAATTTTTTTGCTTACCTCAACACCAAAAATAGTGGCAACTATGTACCAAAACTTTTTTACTGCGTACTTGAAAAATGTAGTTCTATTTAACTATTTTATAATTTCATCTAACTTCTTAAGAAACTAATAATAAAAACTAATCTACATTATTTAGTAGAACTCTTATTTCAAACCATCAATATTACTACATGAAGTTAAATAAAATAAAATCTACTCAGCAGTGTTTTCAAAACAATAATTAACTGTTACAAAACAATACTTGACTGTTAATTACTTTAAAATGTTTATTATTTAAAAGTTGAAATTGTTTCGGAGTTTGTTAGAGCCATTTAATTAATATTCATTAAGCAAATGCGATTATTACATTCAAATAAAAGTTAGAGCAATCGGATATTTGACTGTAATTGCTTCATGACCTTTCAAGACGAATAGTGAAAAAAATATCGAGATCATAAACCTGCTGGCCAAGAAGCTATCGCATGAGCCTTCTTTCTTTTTAGTAATTATTCATTTTAAAAGTAAATAAAGTCACTTTTAAAACCAGCCGGGAAATGATTTTCATCAAATGTAAACTAATACACGCGTATCCCCTTATTCGCCTAAACATCCTGTAATTATTTCTTGCTAAAATTAACTCGCTTTTTAAGTAGTTGGTTGAAATTTCTAATGCTTTTACAATCACTTCCTGTCAATAAAGTGCCTAACAGCAATTATTAACAAGATAGGTAACTGCGCAAATCATGAAGTGCCCGTAAACAAACAAATAAGCAAGAAATGAGTAATTAAATGAACAAAAATAACAGAAAAAGCAAATAAAAAAAATTTGACTACATACACTGTAACATTTTTTAGCTTACCTCAACACCAAAAATGGTGGCAACTATGTACCTCAACTTTTTTACTGCGTACTTGAAAAATGTAGTTCTATTTAACTATTTTATTATTTCATCTAACTTCTTAAGAAACTAATAATTAAAACTAATCTACATTATTTAGTAGAACTCTTATTTCAAACCATCAGTATTACTACATGAAGTTAAATAAAATAAAATCTACTCAGCAGTGTTTTCAAAACAAGAATTAACTGTTACAAAACAATACTTGACTGTTAATTACTTTAAAATGTTTATTATTTTAAAGTTGAAATTGTTTCGGAGTTTGTTAGAGCCAATTAATTAATATTCATTAAGCAAATGTGATTATTACATTCAAATAAAAGTCAGAGCAATCTGATATTTGACTGTATTTGCTTCATTCATGACCTTTCGAGACGAATAGTGAAAAAAATATCGAGATCATAAACCAGCTGCCCAAGAAGCTATCCCATGAGCCTTCTTTCTTTTTAGTAACTATTCATTTTAAAAGTAAATAAAGTCACTTTTAAAACCAGCCGGGAAATGATTTTCATCAAATGTAAACTAATACACGCGTATCCCCTTATTCGCCTAAACATCCTGTAATAATTTCTTGCTAAAATTAACTCGCTTTTTAAGTAGTTGGTTGAAATTTCTAATGCTTTTACCATCACTTCCTGTCAATAAAGTGCTAAACAGCAATGATTAACAAGATAGGTAACTGCGCAAATCATGAAGTGGATTGCTATTGTAAACATTTAATTTTTTCCCACTTACGTCAATGCAAACATTAATATCAATTCTTAGCGATTTTGCCAAAGTATGTTTTTAAAGTATATGTAACATGCATGTCAAAAATACCGTACACAAATTAAATGCGACTCGTGAATTAATTGACAGTGGTTCCCGAGGACTTATATGAAATTGAATTTTTCAAACAATTATTTCGCATTTATTTGGCTTTTGTTTATTCCGATGAAAATATATTTTTTTAAATGAAAAATGAAGAAATGAGGAATTGATCTGGTGATTGATTAAATGATGAATTGATATTACAGATCAATAAACGAGGAATTGGTCTAATAGATCGATAAACGATGAGTTGATCTAATAGATGAATACATGAGGAATTGATATGATAGTAATAAATGAGGAATCAATCTGATAAATCGATCAAGTAAATTTGTGAAATAAATAAAGAAATGATGAATATATCTGATAAACAAATAAATAATTAATTGATTTGATTAATGAATAAATTGATTAACTCATCAGAGGAATAAATTATGAAATAATATGATGGAAAAAAAACGATGTCTTAATAATAATTGAGGAATAAATAATAAAGAGGAATAAATCTGAAAGAAAGAAAAAACACGATTATATTTATTCCAATTAATCGATAATAATTATATAATGAAATATATGTTTCAGATTAAAGAATTATAAACATACGAAAAAGTACCAGTGATATATTACTTATATATAATTGTTTATAAGTAGACTTGGAAAGAAGTCCCGATTAATAAAAATATAAATATTAATAAGTAGCTTTAATTAAATACGAATTTTTTAAAGAAGTAAATAATCATTTTGGTATCTGTTTGATAAAAAAAATGTCAGGAAGGGTTATTTCGACAAGAATTACATTTGATTAATGGTTCTAAACTGTGGCCATTATACAGAACTTTTTAAAAAGCAATGACAACAGTAAAAAAAAATTACACATATTAGGAAATTAAAATTAATATTTAAGCTAGGTAAAAATAAAAAAGCTAATGAAATTTGACGAATCATTATGAAGAAAAGTGTGTGTGTAAAAAATATCCAATCCTGTTTGATTGCGGGAGGGTATGGAGAAGATATATAGAGCGTTTGTTAGAATCGATTGTTAGAATACTTTCAACTAAATTGGTTTTGAAATTTTGTACGCCCGCTTTTCCTAGAAGTGATTTGTCAGATTTTGATACAGTTTGTATTTTTTATTGCTCAAATATAAGTTTGCGACCTCAAATGTGCAATTTCTTGACTTCATTTTTCACAAAGATTCTCACGTTTATTCGGAAAAAAAAAAAAAAAAACATCCTGTACAATAAAACCGCATTATTTTTTATTTTACTTTTTCAAGTATTGGTAGAAATCTGTCTTCATGGCAGACATTTTGATGGAACTAACGCGCATTTGCGTTACATAGAGAGGAAAACCACAAAAACCTTCCACGGTTAGTCCGATGGCAAGGAGACTCTAACTCAAGATCCGTCTACCACTGAGGATATTTTACGTCAGCAGTGTGAAGCGGAATTTGTATCAACCATTCACAGCAGGGATTCGAATCTGGTTCACCTCCTTGGAAGATGAGCGCTCTCTTCTCTGAGCCACCACGGCTCAAACTGCGAAATTGATATTAGGTCACAGAATTGAAATGAAATTAGAAATAGGGTGAGATGGCATATCTGGAACCCTCGGTGGCTCGGGGCAGACAGCTCTCTCCTCCCCAGGTTCGAAAGTCAGCAATGACTGGTCTATACGAAATCTGCCCCTGACTCGCACTGGCCAAAGTGCTGACGAAATATATTCTCAGGGGTAGACTGATCGTAAATTAGAATCTTCTTGCCGTCAGGCTACCTTGTGAGGTATTCGCGGCTTTTCTCTCCATGTAACGCAAATAGGTATTAGTTCCATCAAAGAGTCTTTCACTAAGGCTAGTTTGTTCAATGCTTTATCTAGGTGTTACCTTGTCTTCTGAATAAGGTTCAATATTACAGGGATACGGAGTTAAATACTGGTAGTCGTAAATTTTCAATTTAGTCAGCTGTTCAACGCCTGTTATAAAATAAAACATAAAAATGCTACGCCCGGAGCAGCGATGACTCCGGCTGTAGATCACTCGTCTCCGCATGAAGTGAATCAGCGATGGCTGGTCGATTCGATTCTGTTCCTGTTTCGTACCAACCACAAAATATCCCCAGTGGCATAAAGAACATTGGCTCAAGTCCCCTCGGGCTATTCGTGTTAAATTTTCGCAGTTTTCTCTCTGTCTAACGCAAATACGGGTTAGTTACATTAAAGTCCTCGAAGAAGGTTAATTTGTCCCGATGCATAATCCAAGAGTTCCTTTGCTTTCTGGGTTGGGCTCAAATTTAGTTGGCTACGGAGATAAAATTAAGATTTAAGCGCAAATCTGATATAAATTGGCTGTTTGTCACTAGTTCAGTTTTTTTACAGCAGTACATCACGCGAAATGAAAAACGGGCCACCCTAAATAACGTTTGATATAATGATGGGATCTGCACGTTCTAGGAATTATTCTTAAAAATTCAAGGGGGCGACCTCAAATATTTTAAGAACATATTTTAAGTTACGAAATCAGACACAAAAGCGCACTAATTCCGAATAAACATACCTTTTTTCGATGGATTCGGAATTCTGACCCCCAAAATAAAATAGGTAGCCGCAATCTGGGAAATATGATCCTAATAGTTTGGTTAGAGAGAAGAGAGGTATTTTTTTTTAATTATGGGCGAAAAAATTTTGAACTGTAAAGAATGCAATTTTTTAAACCATTTTAAAGAATGATATTTTATGGAGCAAAATACAAAATTTGAGCGAAATTGGCCGAATAGCTTCTGAGAAATCAAATTTTACGAACGCGACTTTTTTAAAATTTGATTTCTCAAGAACGATGCACGCAAATTTTGTATTTTGAAATACAAATTATCATTCTTTAAGATGATGTAAATAATTGTATAACTCACAATTCAAAATTTTTTGACTATCATTAAATATAACTATAAAAAAATAATAAATAATTTATGGTTAATAAAAGTTATTTGTTGAATGGAATTTCGTTTGGACGAACGAGTTTTATAATTGTTTGCAAAAATTTTTCAATTTACTTAAAAATTCTTGAGATAGGATAAAATACACAAGTACAATTAACAATAAGGGGTCTAAACTTTGCACCGCTTTCCTAACCAAACTATTGGCAGCGAATTTCCTAGATTGCAACTACTCCCTATATTTTGAGGGTCAGAAATCCGAATCAGTCGAAAAAAGTCATGTTTACTCAGAGAAAGTACGTTTTTGTTTCTGATGTCATAACTTTAAATACTATCTGCACTAATTAATTATCATATTTGAGTTCACCCCCTCGAACTATAAAAACTGAGTCCTAGAACGTGAAGATTTAATTATTAGATCAAAATTTATTCTGAATGGTTCATTTTTTTTAGTATTGTATGTAAACTGCTGTTTGTAGAAAATGCAACACCATGAAAGAATCATCAGAATCAAATGAAATTTAATGCAGAAACGACTTGTACTGATACAAATAAATGATGAAATTTTCAAAACAAAAGAAACAAATTAAGCGTCCGAAATCAGTATTTGGTGCAGCCACCACGCGCTGCANTAAATGTGTTTTATTAGTAAATACATTTACCTTTTTAATTATATCAGAAGGACTAAGAATTACATTTTGTTTTTTTATTTATTTATTATTACACATACCTATGCAAGCTTGTGTGCTTATTGTGTCCCGCAGTGAATTGATCGTAAAGACTCTTCCCAATTGAACACTGAAGTCAAGCATCACTGACTGCTGTCAGTAAGTGTGTGGGTGACCACTTTGATCAGCCTGCATAGGGACCGAGGGTGCACGGTATTGATCCTCGTTAAACTGTTATACCGTAAAGGGCTCGACTTCGCACGCAGGTTGTCGGGTTAGCAAAGTGGGTAGCCATCCCCTCTGGAGAAGATCAACATTGTGATGGCATGTCTTCGGATTATCCTCAGTGATGTTTTCTAGACGTTTGCCAATAGCCCATTGTGCGGCTCTAGTGTACGCACGTGTGCTTATTGCAAAGTAAGGCTTCTAAGCCTTGTCAAGTTGAAGAACATAGCAAAAGAAGGTGAGGGACATCACAAAGCTGCACTTTACGAGGCTACGGTTTTCAAACTCGCTACCTCCACGTTAGGTGGCTGGACAAGACCACTCGACTGGATTGGCCCTACAACATCTTCGATAGATTTGGATCGAAAATGCGATGAGCTTTCTGTAACGAAATCAATATGAGTTCTAGAACTCTCCAGTGCCTAGAATTGTATAAGAGTGTAAATAGTAAGGAGGTAGTAGTAGTAGTACTTTATTTACGTTGTACTAGTGCTGCTTCGCGCGCAGGTCGTCGGGCTACCGAAGCGGGGGTGCCACCCCCTCCGCAGAGGATCAAAATTGTGATGGCATGTCTTCGGATCATCCTCCGGGATGTTTCCCAGACCGTCGCCAATAGCCCATTGTGCAGCTCTAGTGCGACGTTAATTAAGAACAACAAGAACAACAACTACTAGTGCTGCACAATGAGTTGTTGGTGACGGTCTGAGAAACTGCTGGACTTCTACTTGATAGAGACTTTTAAGTCGTACAAATGTAATTACGTACACAAGTCTGCATGATGTGTGCCAATAAATTAAAAAAAAAACAAATAAATAATGATATTTATTTATTAATTATTATAACTAAGTAATTTAAAGAAGGGAAGCACCAGTATACAGACAGGGTTCCGCTGCAATTCGAACCCGCTACCTCCATGCTATAGAATGTTTGGTGGAGTGAAAAAAAACACTAAAAACTGCAATAAAAGTTCTATGCGGATCTTTGAAAACTCACTGCTTCTTCTTCCTAATTTAATATTTTGAGAACAGAAGTTCCTCGAATAAGTAATCTAACAGAAATAACTTTTTTTTTGAATAATTGCAAAGATAAAGAGATGAGTTTTCGAATGCTCTGGGCATTGCTAGCAAAGTAGTTAGAGAATCGGACTTCGGTCCGGAGGGGCCGGGGTTCGATCCTCGACTCCGTTAGACTCACCGAGTGCGTGCGACATTCGTGCTCGTAAAATCTGTGCAATCGAAAGCCCTGTGGTCGGTTGCTAAGCAGTATCATGGGTACAGGGATCTAGAAAAAATTTCCTCTTCAGATCTGTGTCTAAATTGCAGAGGGGCCTCCCTGGCCGAGCGGTATCACTCGCCAAACACTCTGTTAAGCTTGGAGGTGACGGGTTTGAATCCCGCCGTAACCTTGGATGTATTCTTCGTGATGTTCTTCTCTGTGTTGTGTTGTGGTCCCGCAGTGGACTTATCGTTAAGATACGGTTCTCAGCAGATCACCGAAGTCAAGCATCACTGCCTGCAGTCAGTGTGCGGGTGGGTGACCACTTGGATCAGTCTGTGTAGGGACCGAGGGTGTGCGGTATTAACCCTCGTTAAACTGTTCTACCGTAAAGTGCTCGACTTCGCATGCAGGTCGTCGGGCTACCAAAGCGGGGGTGCCATCCCCTCTGAAGAGGATCAAAATTGTGATGGCATGTCTTCGGATCATCCTCAGGGATGTTTCCCAGACCGTCACCAATAGCCCATTGTGCAGCTCTAGTGCGACGTAAATTAACAACAACAACATCTACTTGACAAAGGTTTATAAGCCTTAATTGAGCACACAAGCCTGAAAATGTATGTTGTACCAATAAACAATAAATTCTCCAAAAGTATTGGAACCACCAAATGCTAGTTTTTAATTTTTCTAATCTTCCTCTCCAAAAGTGTTTTGGAAAATATTTAATTTTGATCTCTACTGTAAACTTGTTTCGCTTCNTTTACTTTTCCAAGTATTGGTAGAAATCTGTCTTCATGGCAGACTTTTTGATGGAACTAACGCGCATTTGCGTTACATAGAGAGGAAAACCACAAAAACCTTCCACGGTTAGTCCGAAGGCAAGGAGACTAACTCAAGATCCGTCTACCACTGAGGATATTTTACGTCAGCAGTGTGAAGCGGAATTTGTATCAACCATTCACAGCAGGGATTCGAACCTGGTTCACCTCCTTGGAAGATGAGTGCTCTCTTCTCTGAGCCACCACGGCTCAAACTGCGAAATTGATATTAGGTCACAGAATTGAAATGAAATTAGAAACAGGGTGAGATGGCATATCTGGAACCCTCGGTGACTCGGGGGAGACAGCTCTCTCCTCCCCAGGTTCGAAAGCCAGTAATGACTGATCGATACGAAATCTGCCCCTGGCTCGCACTGACCATAGTGCTGACGAAACATATTCGCAGAGATAGACTGATCTTAAATTAGAATCTTCTTGCCGTCAGGCTACCTTGTGAGGTATTCGCTGCTTTTCTCTCCATGTAACGCAAATACGTATTAGTTCCATCAAAGAGTCTTTCTCTAAGGCTAGTTTGTTCAATGCTTGATCTAGGTGTTACCTTGTCTTCTGAATAGGGTTCAATATTACAAGGCTACTGAGTTAAAAACTGGTAGTCGTAAATTTTCAATTTGGTCAGCTGTTCAATGCCTGTTATAAAATAAAATATAAAAAAGTCGTGTTTACTCACAGAAAGTACGTTTTTGATTCTGATTTCGTAACTTTAAATACTATCTGCACTAATTAATTATCATATTTGAGTTCACCAACTCGAACCATAAGAACTGAGTCCTAGAAGGTGAGGATTTAATTACTAGATCAAAATTTTTTCTGAATGGTCCATTTTTTTTTAGTACTGTACGTACTATAAAGCTACGTTTCATTGATTAAGAATAATGATGAAAAAAGATGAATTACAGTAATTTAATCCGTTGAATGAAATGTAAATTCAGATTTTTTTTTTACAATTATTGAACTCTTGTTAAAAAAAAAAAAAGAAAAACCTAAGTGGTTGTGATTATTATTTTCATTTTCGTAAGCGAAAATTCAGAATTTTGGAATATATAATTGGATTCTACGCTTGAATATTTGTTTACTTCTATAACACTTCGATTCTTTTCATCAAATTTTCATACAAATATGAAAATACTTTATAAATGTGACACTAAATACAAGACTGAAAATTTTCAAATTGAAATAGCCTGAAAATTGAAATAATCTGAAAATTTTCAAATTGAAATCTTTGATTTAAATAAATTTCTCCCAAAAATGTTTGTTTTTAAATGTGGAATCAAATTAAAACGTAACCAATTTTTATGTTATTATATAGCTGGGGTTTTAAAAATTATTTGTTGATTTATTTTGTTTGTTTATACAAACAAAACCCTAATCGTCTGTTATATAAAATTTCAGATAATTTGGCGTAATGGCCAAGAGAGTTTAAGATAAAGAAATTTAGATAAGTTGTTCTTTGCTTACAATTTTACAGCGAATGTTTTCTTTATAAAGATAAACTCATCTACCAAATAAATGAAAGAAAAAAAATACTAACTTGTTTCGTTCCAATTATAGCTGAGATTGTAAATTTCGTCTCTTGTCACTGATAAAAAGGGCTCATGTAAAAAGAAAAAAATTCTTCCTCTCCAATTTTCTGTAAGATAAAGTACAAATATCAAGGATGTGAGAAAGCAAAATGAACTACGTTGACGACTTTCATTTTTGAAAAGATTTACTTTAATGAGTTTTATTAGTAAATACATTTACCTTTTTAATTATATCAGAAGGACTAAGAACTGCATTTTGTTTTATTCATTTATTTATTATTACGCATACCTAGTCCCGCAGTGGACTGATCTTTAAGACACGGTTCCCAGCAGAACAACGAAGTCAAGTATCACTGGCTACGGTCAGTGTGCGGGTGGGTGAATACTTGGCTCAGGGTGAGGGTGTGCGGTATTGGTCCTCGTTAAACTGTTCTACCGTTAAGTGCTCGACTTCGCGTGCAGGTCGTTGGGCTACCGAAGCGGGGTTGCCATCCCCTCTGCAGAGGATCAAAATTGTGATGGCATGTCTTCGGATCATCCTCAGGGATGTTTCCCAGACCGACGCAATAGTTCATTGCGCAGCTCTAGTGCGACGTAAATGAACAACAACAGCGCATACCTATGCAAGCTTGTGTGCTTATAGTGTCCCGCAGTGAATTGATCGTAAAAACACTTCCCAATTGAACACTGAAGTCAAGCATCACTGGCTACGGTCAGTGTGCGAGTGGGTGACCACTTGGATCAGTCTGTGGAGGGATCGAGGGTGCGCGGTATTGGTCCTCGTTAAACTGTTCTACCGTAAGGGGCTCGACTTCACACGCAGGTTGTCGGGCTACAAAGTGGGGGAGCCACCCCCTCTGCAGAGGATCAACATTGTGATGGCATGTCTTCGGATTATCCTCAGTGATGTTTTCTAGACGTTCGTCAATAGCCCATTGTGCAGCACTAGTCCGACGTAAATGAACTACAACAACAACAACAACGTCGTACTTTACAAGGCTACGATGGTATGCGAACTCGCTACCTCCACGTTAGGTGGTTGGACAAGACCAGTCTATTGGAGAGGCCCTACAACATTTTCGATAGAATTGAATCGAAAATGTGACGAATTATGTGAAGAAATCAATCTCAGCTCTAGAATTGTATACGAGTGTAAATAGAAAGGAGGTAATAGTAATCGTATTTTATTTGCCTTGCACTAGAGCTGCTTAATCTCCCAGTTGGTGCCGTTAGTAAAGTCTGGGCAATGTATCAATTTCCCGTGTACAAGCATGGGTCACCTGATCTGAACGCCCTTTCTTCGATTTTGTTTTAGCAATCCACTGTAATGTAATGTCCTCTCGGCATTTTCAGAGCCAGAAATATCCACACACGTTTAGGTGATAGAAAAGAGTGATGCTGAGACTGAATAATTACTGCAATATTTTGCTCTCCGATCTCAATTTGTTTGTGTAGAGTGCACATGCACCTCTTCGGCTCATCATTATAGAGGTAGGCACTTTATTTCGGTCGCACTAGAGCTGCACAATGGGCTATTGGCGACGGTCTGGGAAACATCCCTGAAGATGATCCGAAGACATGCCATCACAATTTTGATCCTCTGCAGAGGGGATGGCACCCCCGCTTCGGTAGCCCGACGACCTGCACGCGAAGTCGAGCACTTTACGGTAGAACAGTTTAACGAGGATACCGCGCACCCTCAGTCCCTAAGCAGACTGATCCAAGTGGTCACCCACCCGCAAACTGACCGCAGCCAGTGATGCTTGACTTCGGTGATCAGCAGGGAACCGTGTCTTAACGACCAGTCCACTGCGGGACCACTTCAAGTAAAAAGCGGTTTCATTTGATGTTGAGCAAGAGCGAAGCAAATTGTTGAGCAAGAGCGACCACAAAGCCAAATCAGTTTTGGCTTTGTGGTCGGTTAACAGTTAACATTGTTAATTAAATAAAATAGCATGCCTTATCTGTTCCAAATCAGGAAATTAGATTTGCGTGCTGTACTGTGAACTATTTGGGTATTGTTTATCTCCGAAATGTGGAGGGATCTCTACCATTATAATTCAGCGGTACTGCTTGGTGCTGTCTCTCCTATTGTGCTATCTGTCCTCTTCTACTTGACAAAAGCTTATTTTGAGCACACAAGCCTGAAAATTTATGTAATTGCAATAACCAACAACCAATCAATTGCATAAAAAGGGGACATTGACCAGTACGGGAAAATATAAGTTTATGCTGCAAAATGAGTTTAAAAGTAAGTGATGCACAAATTCTAAGAAATTATTTAACCTGTAACTCTAAACATCCATTGCTATTTAAGTGTCATTTATACAGTGATATTAAGAACTTACTTCACAGTTAAAGGATTAAGACTTCTCAGGACAGCGACCTGATTTTATAAAAAAAAAATTAAGTTGATAAAAAACTACAAACATTTTATGCAGAATTATAATGCAAAGTTTGCTACAGGGCTGACAAGCCCAGCTATTTAAATTATATATTGATACCGTTAAATTTCTCTGATTGTATTTTTACTCTGACCATAAACAAAATCTTCTTGAGTTCAAATTTAGAAATTCAAATTTTTGTTGTTTTACAGTATGATTTATAGGATTAAACAAATTGTTTAAAACTGATATTGTAGAATTTATCTTTAATGAAATATTTTTGTAAATTACCCTGTAAAGTTTTAGACCTCAATTCGATTTTTTGAGATTTGACCGTTTCTTCATAAAAATCTTCCTTGCTCGTAAAAAGTATATTAGACAAAATATTATGAGGAAAACTGACCGAAATTTACCTTTTCTTCGATGACCATATAATTATGCCCTAGAGTTTTACTAAAAAGGAAGACAGTGTGCTAAACAGTTGTAAAGTATACAAATTAAATTTGAACTGATTCTGTTATCAAAGCATACATTTTCTTTTAACATATTAAAAATGCTTTAAGCTTTTCAAAGAGTTCGAATAATAGATTGCAAGCCTTTTACTTGAAAATTTAGTTTTTGAGATATGATAGATTCAGTTTTTAATGAGTCATTTTAAGAAGACTAAATACTTAATAATTTTTTAGCTAAAAAGACATTTTTGCATGTGCCATCCATTTAGCAGCAATTTTTCATTTAATGTGAATGATATTGTTTACAAAGATGTTAATTATTATCAATTTTTTAGCATTAACTAACATGCTATTAGAAATTTATATATAAATATATTGAAATAGAAATTCTTAATTATGAAAAGTTTAAAACTCAGTTCAAATTTTAATAATTCTTTGATAGTTCATGTTTTCTTTTTGAAAGATTACAGAGATGAACATATTGTGAAATTATACCCGATTTAAACTTTTTATAGATCATTTGATTTGAGCCAAAACGAACACGTGCACTATATTCTAATCTCTATAGAGAAGATATGCGCTCTTAGCATCTAGCATATTCACGTACGTTCTGCACTATCTCTATAGGAAAAAGAGTGTTCTGTAGTAACTGCCCTGATGGGTGCGTGAAAGTATGAAATGAAGTGAAAGTTCTCTACTATCAGTTTTAGAAGATAGTCTTTTGCTGTAATTAAATAACAGCAAAAAATTAAATGAAGCTAAACATAGTGAACACAGTTTGTGATTTGCTGAAAAATTAGTTTTTTCATTTACTGATAGTTTGCCTTTATATCTTGAGATTTTTATCTTTCAACAGATTTAATTTAAATTCTATTGTTACTGAAGAATTTTTTTATCACAGATTACAATTTAATTAGGAATTTTAGGAATTCTTTTATTTTGTTTTTAGGTTTATTGAATTAAGGTTTTTAATATTCTACTTTCTTAAAGAAATTAATATTCAAATAAATTTAAAAATAATTTTGTCAAAATCACACCACGAATAAGCCAGTTATGCCCCAGTATACTGTAAAAAATTACGGTAACCGGATCAAATTACGGTAAAAGGTACCGGCACTCAGGGTGCTAGTACTTTTTACCATAAACTCTATTCTTACCGGAACATGTTACGGAACAACCAAAATCAGATATACCGTAATTTTAACACTGATAATTACCTTAAAATCACTGAACGACTCGCATTAAATAAATATTTCTGCAAAAATTACGGTTAGATGCTTTACGGTAAAAATGAATATTACCGAAGATTCTCCTAATGTGCCGGTACTTAATACTGTAATTTTTTACAGAATATATATACGTATGATATTTGCGTCTATCAAAAAGGTCTTTGACAATACGACTCTACTGATGTGGTAAATCTTTTATAATGTTACTATCACTATAATTTGTCAATCAAAATTATTTAACTAAAAAATATAATTTGTTATTCTGTATTAAGTAATTTAAATTTAAATTTGCTTTTTCATTGCTTGTCATAAAAATGTTACAAGGATTTAATAGACATCATTTTAAAGAAATTATAGGTAACAAAAAATTACATGGCATCACTCGTAATCTCTAAGATATTAAACATCTGTTATGGTTGTTTTTTCGCCCTCATAAATGTGTTTTGTTGAAAGAACATGAATTTGTCATCAATTTAAAATTTGCTCCACTTATGGTTTGGAAGAAATTCTTAAGAGATGATTTCACGGTACTGTCTCGCTCATGACGCATGAAATTAATTATTATATTAGTCAATAAAATATTTTCTTATTATGTATCGTATTACCAAATGTGAACAGATAAGAATATTAAGAATAAATTTTTATTAAAAAATCTTGTTTTTCAAAATTCCTCAGTTGTTTCCCCTTTTCTTTTGGTTCCCATCAGGCACTTTTTTTAACATTTATTCAAATTTTAAAAAATTTTTGAAAAAGAAAACTAATTTTCTTGAATGCAAATTTAAGAATGTTTACAGTTATAAGACGTTATACGATTTCTTTAGGCTATTAAATACATTCTTTTTAAAGTAATATCAATGGTTTTATTGAACAGTGGGCAAAAAAATCGGACCACCTTTAATTACTTTTGATCTAACAAACGGATCTTCACGTTCTAGGACTCAAATTTAATGTTTCGAAGGGGTTGACCTCAAATATGCAAATTATTAGTGCAGACGATATTTTAAGTTACGAAATCAGAAGCAAAAACACCCCTTCTCTGAATATATTTTTCATTTGGCGATTTTGGATGTCTGACCTCGAAAATCTAGAGGGTAGGCACTCTGGGAAATATGGTCCCCATAGTTTGGTCAGGAGACCGTTCCAAAATTAGGACCCCTAAATGTTAATTTTACTTTTTGGGTATTTTGCCATATCACGAGAACTTTTTAAGCAAATTAAAAAATTTTTGCACATAATTATAAAATTCATTTATCTAAAGATAATTCCATGCAAATAATTACTTTCAGTAAATATCTATTATTTTTTATTATTTTATTTAATAATAGTCGAAAAATTAGTGAATTGTTAGGTTTACAATTTGCATCACTTCAAAGAATGTTATTTCACATGGCCAAATGCAAAAATTAAGTAAAAATTGAACCTGAGAAATTGAATTTTAAAAAGTCGCATTGTAAATGGCTTTAAAACTATGACCTTGTGCTTTTGGTGTTCAATCTTTCATTAGAATGTTTTCAATCTTTCATAAGAAAGAGCATAATTCCAAACAAGTGTCAGTTGCTTTCTGGGATGTAAAATCTAAACAGTGGACAAATATCTTGGCATCTCACGTTACTTCTCAACAACTCGCATTCTCACCTACTTTAAGAATTTATAGTACCTACCGCTGATTCTCAGTAGAAAGCTATAAAATCCATAAAGATGTCAGGTTTTGGACTCCATTTTTATGACCATTGAGGACAAAATTCTTTTACTTGTTTCCTTCAAATGTGAAGAAAGAGAAAAACAAGCGAGGATTAAAGGCAAAATCTTGTCAACATATAGTCGGTGGGGCTTTGCCCCCCACGGAACGTTAGGTCTTCTACATATATACATTTCATTCACAAACCCCATGGGAATGTTTAGTCTAGTTAAAGTGACCTAAAGTGAGATTAACCTTTTCGCAATAAAAATGGGGTGAAAAATTCCATCAACATCGGTAAACATTAAATGCTCCCTAAAAATTGCTATTCTAGGGTGGGCTAAAAAAATTTGCTTCTGTTCTATTTGATATGGGTGATGAAATTAGCTGTAAACGTTCGTAGTATTGGAACTGACTGCTATAATTTTAACGAATTATTTTTTGTCTTACCTTCAATCCTTATTCAGCGC
The DNA here is from genome assembly GCF_043381705.1 of Parasteatoda tepidariorum. Taxonomy (NCBI): domain Eukaryota; kingdom Metazoa; phylum Arthropoda; class Arachnida; order Araneae; family Theridiidae; genus Parasteatoda; species Parasteatoda tepidariorum. The sequence goes on from NC_092214.1 coordinate 51,040,537, forward strand.
CAGTTGATATTTTTAATTGACGGCAGTTGGTGTTTTTGATTTGCAAAAATGTATTCAAACATGACAAATTTTAATTTAATAATTGTATTTAAAAAAAAAACGATTTAAATAGCTTATTTATTTGGTAAACGACAAAAAAGCACCCCAAAAAATAAGTACCTGTAAAAAAAAAGTCCCTTGAAAGATGTCTTTTTAAGATGTTTTTTTAAGAAACTAAACCTGAACTTGATTGTTATTGAATATATATTCGAATATAATTAAATATTATTTTAATGAATATATGAAGATTAATTTGAAATTAATTTAAAGGCTTGTTTAAATTGTTAAGATTTAAAGATTAAATTTTTAAGATCTTAAGATTTAAAACCGTTCCATTCATCATACTGTAAACTGTGATATAATTTTCGTACAAAAATAATGTTTCAACTAGTGATTGCTTTTTAAACTATATTTAAAAGATAAATTTAATTATTTTTATTAATACTCTTAACTTATTACGAAAGTAACCCTCTGAGAGTTGTTTCCCAACAATAATACTGTTATATTACTGTAACTGAATTGAAACTGCTACTGTATTATGATACTGTAATAGTATATTTGATAATATTGTTGTAAGATAACTAAAATTATAAAAACAAAATATTAAAGTCTTTGAATCATAAACGTTGCATTTATCATTAGATCTTAATTACTTTTTTAAGTAGACCTTTAGTTTCAATCGAATAAATATTCAATTACATTAAATTCGGGATCAACGACTTTAATTTAATTGGTCGTGAAATTCATATCATATTTGAAGTGAATACCATTGAGAAAGTTTTTCTTAGCGATGGAACTTAAATTTTAAAAATTTTCTTTCCGATGACTTTTTTTCTGGGATGTTTCTTTCCTCTGATGCGGTAAATTGTCTTAACTTTTTTCAATCACTCACTAATTTAAATTATCTTAATTTTATTCGGGTTTAGATATTTACTTTAATTATATAACTTTTATACAGGTGCTATAACTTTTATACAGGTTATTAGCTATTATAAAGTTACGATGTTTGTTTTGCATAAAGTTATATGTAAAACCTGATCTTGAGATCTTATTTAAATTCTACTGCATTAGTTCAAAATATTTTATAATAACTAATTGACGAAGTATAACTAATTGATTAATTTAAAGTTTACGAATTATGCATTATTCAATGCTAAGATTTATGGCGAAAATACGTTAGTTTTGACAATACAGTTAGAAAAAAGTTAAAGAGGCTTGCCTAAAATCTTGCTATTATAGTTCAATTTCCTGCGAAATAAATTGAGTTTTTTCATAACAGTGGAAAAATTAAAAGAAATGTCAACAAAGTAAAGAATGAAAAAAAGTCAAACCAAAAAGGTCGAAGAAATTTTTTATAATTATGAATATTATTGATTGGTCTTAGTAGCAAAATGCTTAGCAAAACAAAAGTAGCAAAACTGAAATTAAAAAAAATAAATAAATAAAAAAACATAATAATTCTTGTTGAAACCAAATTTTTAAATTTAAAATTATTTTTGATCCAATTAAGTGAGTAGTTAAAATATAAGCTAAAGTCTTTAAATAGTTAAATAAAGTAGTTAAAATAGAAGTTAAAAGTACATTCATAAAAACTGATGTTTCTATAATTTGTTATTTTTCTTTAATGTTTTCAAATTCTATTTAAAGAATAGAATAAAATGATAATTACAGGAAATTCTTTAAATGTTCGTGAAGTAATTTTATTTTGCTTCGATATTGATAGGTTTATTTTATCGCAATCTCTTACTGCTATTTTAGTCTTATATTCATTATACTAGGAAATATTTAGTTCAGTCGGATTAATTTCATAAAAAGAAAGAAGCATGAAATATGAAACATCAATTTACTTAATATTAATTGATAACATTGCAAAATTAATATTTTATTTTGAATCAATTTAAAGAGATTTATCAAAATAACAGGAAAAGACTGCAAATTTGCATTTACAAAATTTTAATTAAAATTTGAAATTATGAAGTTGCAATAAAATGAAAGAATAAGAAAGCATATGAAGAAAACAGTAAGAAAGCATAAGAACCAAGTAAAAAAAAATATTGATTTTTTTTAAAATCTTTCTCAGGTCATAAAGCTTTTATTTTCCGATATTTGCAATAAAAAAAATTTAAAAAATCTAAACTTGAGTATCATAAAAAATATTTTAAGAATAATATGATCAGTGTTTAAAAATACTTAATTTTTCTTGAATAATAATTATAGCATAAGATCTTAATGTAATCATAACCTCATGTAACCGCTCACTACTTGGGGAGCTTCCCTATTATAAAATATTTCTTCATGTGCCTTTGAAAAAGTTCTTTTATTTATCTTTATCTTAATTTCATGTTAATTTTATATCTTATATAAATTGTTGTCGAAAATTGCATTCATATAGGCTCAGAAATAGTTTTTATTTTAATTTAATGATTCGAAATTTTCGAAAATAATTAATAGAAAACATTAAAAATAAGATAATTTAGACAAACAAAAGTACCCCTTAAAAGGCGCATGTAACAGTTTATAATAATGAAGCGTCCCTAGCAGCAAACGATGACGTTTTACAGTCATAATTTAATATGCAATTCTTAATCTTTTTGATGTTCCATATTACTCTGTGTTTATTTATATATATGCAAGAAAAAAATTATAATCTTCGGAAAATGTGATTTATTTACCTATAAATCTTCCTTCAGTGACAAAAAACAAAAAAGGAATCAACTCGAAAGAATAGAATGGAGATTAGAAAAACAATGCACCTAACGTAAGGGAAGTTAAATATATATTTTTAAAAAATTATATCTTAGTATTTTGAATCCATATAAAAAAAATTCTTTTTATCTGAAAAAAACTCAAGCGTTAAGGACTTATATAAAAGGTATTAAAAGGCGTGGAACTAATTGATTTAACCACGCAAATCTGAAGTAACGCAAAACCCCGAATTGAAAAAGTAGAAACAGAAAAAAAAGGATAAAAGAAAAAACGCTATTGAAGACTTATTCCTGAGTACGAAATTTTCTTTTACTTCCTCTGTAAAGAACGAAATTTATGACACGCCAAAGAAGAAAAAAACTGTATCCCTCAGGAACATAAGTATCGAAATAAATTAAGCTTCTAAGTTAGTTCTCATGGTTCAGCATAAGTATCTATTTCATGTACTTAAGTTGGAAGCTATGAACTAATTGCAATTAAATCTAAAACTTGTTTTGATCTTTAAATGAATTATGCGTCCCCTTGAGCTCCATTTCAAACCTTTTTTATTATATGAAATGGTTGTATCATCAATAAGAAAAACTATAAAATGTCTTCAAATGTTTCGGCGCGTTTTAATTACATAAAATGATGAATTTATTAGATAGCTGTAGTTAATTTAATTCTGTAGTAAGATTGCCAGTAAGTGAATGAACACGTTAAAAGGTTCTAACACGTTTTGGGCGTGAAATTTCCTTTTTATGAGAAGTAACATTTTTATCCATATAATTTCAAAAGTAATCCAAAAATATCTCTCTAAGAATTAAAGAATAGCTCCAATTTTTTTTAAAATTCTATTAGCATGGACTCTATACTCAATTTTCCTAAATTATTGTAATGGAATATTCTGAATTATATAAATATTCGTAAAAGTTACCTCTGTTTAGTAACAAAAATGGCTAAATCCTTACAGAGACCTTGTTACTTTACCGTTTTTATNAAAAACTGTATCCCTCAGGAACATAAGTATCGAAATAAATTAAGCTTCTAAGTTAGTTCTCATGGTTCAGCATAAGTATCTATTTCATGTACTTAAGTTGGAAGCTATGAACTAATTGCAATTAAATCTAAAACTTGTTTTGATCTTTAAATGAATTATGGTTCCCCTTGAGCTCCATTTCAATCCTTTTTTATTGTATGAAATGGTTGTATCATCAATAAGAAAAACTATAAAATGTCTTCAAACGTTTCGGCGCGTTTTAATTACATAAAATGATGAATTTATTAGATAGCTGTAGTTAATTTAATTCTGTAGTAAGATTGCCAGTAAGTGAATGAACACGTTAAAAGGTTATAACACGTTTTGGGCGTGAAATTTCCTTTTTATGAGAAGTGACATTTTTATCTATATAATTTCAAAACCATTTTTAAAAGTAATCCAAAAATATCTCAGTCTAAGAATTAAGGAATCGCTTCAAATTTTTTTAAAAATTATATTAGCATGGACTCTATACTCAATTTTCCTTTATTATTGTAATGGAATATTCTGAATTATATAAATATTCGTAAAAGTTACCTCTGTTAAGTAATAAAAATGGCTAAATCCTTACAGAGACCTTGTTACTTTACTGGGTTTTTTTCTCCGTTTGCTTTAAAATTGCTTATATCCTCCCCCGTTTCGGTTTCTAAGTTATTTTTAAGCCTGTTAACAAAATCAAACATAAGTCTCGTAAAGATCCTTTCTATAAGCTGTTAGATCCTATCTTTTAGCTATTTTATATCCGTCATTGAACAGCCGACCCAAATTTTGGGTTTACGACTATTAATGTTTAACTTTGTAGACTTGTAATTTTGAACCAATCCAGAAGACAAGGAGACTTCTGGATCAGTACCCCAGAGGTATTGATTTGTTATGGGAACATGGAGGACTTTGCAACTCGACAGATTTAACATGCACCAGTCACCATTTACTACTCTTCGGCCAGCCTGGGATCGAACCCACGAATTCTTCGACATGGGCCCAGTGCCCTACCAACCAGGCTCTCCCGGCCCATCTTTTAGCTATTAGAGTCTATTAGCTTTGACAATCACTGTGGAATTTACCACATTCCTTGTCAGTGTGACCTTGTCTACATCTGACAAAGTAGACGCTCTTTAACATTTAGACTTCAGGAATACGATAGATATGTACATGATCAAATATATGAGAAATCAATTGCTGCACATTGTTGGAATCTTGAGCATTAATTCAATTTCGACAATGCCAAAACTATTTCCACCCTAGTCGCATCAGCTCTTATTGATGCCCTGAAATTATGTTTTATGCATATGAATGCTGATTCCTTTGTTAATGACTTAAGTTCCTCACCATATCTCCATAGCGTGTGGAAAGGCATTTAAACCTGATTTGACCCTCTCGGCTACTGCGGTTTTTTTTTTCTCTCTCGACTTCTGCATTTTTCCTAGTTTTGCTTCTCACCTTTATTTTTTTATTTTTCACTGGCAATTTTGCGTTTCTATATTTCAAATCACTTTTGTTTCTTTTCATTCACTTATGGCAAGTCTTGAAAATAGACACCTGTTTTTGTACGCTTGAAACATGTCTATCTGTTATTTCCTATTTATTTATATTTGAACTGAATGAAGTTCTTAATCAAGTAATTAAAAAAAGACATCAGTTATATTCCAGCTCTACAAGTCATGGACCATATCGTCCAAAATTTTAACATAAGTATAATTTTTTCACCCTGCTCTTTGTAGCAAAATTGCATACATTTATAACATCTAAAAAATTTTAAAAAATGCATAATTATATACATAAAACCTACTGCAAATTCCACCATGAGGTTTCAAACTTCGAAGTATTATATTTTCTTAAATTGTTCAAATATGAAGATGTTCCTTAAAAAAAATATAATGCTGCAGTTGTGTCAAAAATGTAAACGGAATTTACATTGAAATATCTCTACTTTAAAAAACAAGAGAAATTATTTGATATGTATACAACCAAGCCCATAATTTTAACAGAAAAATTAAGAACTTAAACAAGTAAAAGAATTTGGAAAAATAATTTTTTTGTTTATTATTTTTAAGGAGAAAGAATATTTACTAAAATTATTGAAGGAATTCAATACTTTTAGTATCCATGAATTAGATTTTTAACTTCTTTATATACCGTCATTTTGAAGAAAGTAAATAGTTTCGAATTGCAAAAAAGAAATTTATTTTAATTTAAAATTTTATTACAAACTTTTCTAAGCTTTATTACTATTTCTTGGTATTGTATTGTTTATTATTGAATTTCTATCGTTTATTATTGACAATATTAAACGCTTTAAGTAGAAAAACCATTTACAAGTTTTACAAGGCTTTATTTAATGAAAAGTGATTCACAATTGAAAATATCAGTTCACTAATTAAAGTTTAGAGATTTTATTGTACATACCTTTGGAAAATTTAACTTGTATCTAATATCTTTTAGCTATTATCTAAATAATTACAATAGATCTTATTTTAAATTTACAGACATTTTTGTATATTTGTCTCAAAACATACAAGAGTTTCACTAATTAGCAGACAGTTAAAAAATTATTTATTTATGTACGCATTTTGCATAAAAGCAATAAAAGAATATATTGTTTAAGTAACTGAACTAATATCATGTATGCAAGTTCTCAAAAGCATTTTTGGAGCTAATACTCGTTGGATATGGGATGTAAGATAAGCGAGAAAAAAAGCAACAAGTAAAAGCACCAAAAAAAGAGTACCTTTAAAATCACAATTTAAAAAATGAGTCATAAGTTAATGTATTCGAGTTATTATTTAAAAATTAACTATTATACAAGTTTATAGATAAGAACTTTTCACAATTCATACATTTTAACTAAATAATTAGGACTATAAGTAAACCAATAATTTTTCTGAATTACAATATAATATTTGAAAATAGTGTATAATTTTTTTAATCTAATTTGCCTAAATGACTTTAAATTTTTTAATTTGCGTAAATTCTTTTTAAAAAGCTTTTAACTTTCCACAACAACAACCAGAAAGGTAAATTAATACATTATATATAATTATATTGCTTAAAGTAATCTACAATTAAGAAATATAAAATATTAAAAGTGACTTTCCGTAGATTTCACAAAAACCGTTCTAATTCCATTTTTTTTTTAAAAAAAGAAACAGCTTAATACATTTGAATAAAAAGTAAAATACAATAAATTCTGAATCAGCGAACGGAATTCAATTTGTCTTCCACTTAATTAATGAAATTGTTTTTCAATTCTTACAATTGTTAAAGCAGTATTTTTCAAGTGTTTTTTTTTCCAGGTACTTTTTCACCCCCGTGAATTCATTTATATATAACTAATAATACAAAAAAAAAATCTTTAATCTTCACTTTTTATTTTTAAAATAATACCATTCACGTCAAAATAAATATTATTAAATTGGGTTAGACAACACGTCATTTAAGATTTCGAATAACTTAGCGAAATTTTCTGTATATGAATGAATAGTATTGGGAAACAGCGTTAGGACGTAAATTTTGTATAGTGATGTAAATAAAAATGAATAGTTTGCAAAGTTCTCTATTAAGTGGAAAAAAATAATTGTTTCAATGAATTTATTGCTTTGTATTAATTTTTCTTACTAGCGTCTTCCTGTGTAAATAAAAGTAAAAGTTTGCCGCAGCATCGATGACAATTGTATCGTTATTCTTCATTGATTATAAACAGTTTACGAACACTGTTTTTTATGCTTTAATATTTGTATTTCCTCTGTGCACTTCCTCATGACCACCCAAAACGCAAGAGAATAAGGGAAACATTTTTGTTGCACTTTTATTGCTACATTTTTTATATTTCTTTTTTTAGAATTTTTTTTTCTCTTTTCAAGAAGCATTTCGTCGATCAGAAGATCAACAAATGTTTACGTTATATTAAACAATTTTTTTCCGCCATGCTTCAACGCTCATTATTTATAAGGTGAGTGAATGTTTACTTCTACTATGTATAAATCATCTCGTGGGCTCTAAATAGGTTACTTTTTAAAAATATTAATTTATGGAAATATAAAATGCTTAATTAAACTGCGTTATATATTTCATCAACTTTGTCGAAACTTTTTCAGATAACTTAAAAAAAAAAAAAACTATAGCAACTGTAGTTGAAGACACAAAACATGATTTTTGTCTACCAAAATTTGTAAGGGTACGCACAAAAAAAATTAATATAACCTTAGATTTTAAACATTTAACTTTAAATTTAAAAACTAAACATTTTAAGTATAATAATAAATCTCTCGTTTTCAATAGTTCAAATAATAAAAGTTTACCGAAACAGTTAAAATTCTGTGGAAAAAAATTTTGAGTATTATAAAAAAGCAATTTTGTCAAATCTGTGATAATCTAAATTAATATAAAAGCAGAACTTCTTTTTTCATAAATAGACTTTTTATCTTTGCATAATGAAAACTCTATTGATGACAATATTAATAATGTGAATTGAATGCTTAGTTTCATGGTACAAAATCAGGCGTGATTATGCTGCGCCTAACTGACGACAGAAAATTTTATGTTAGTAAGTACTCAGAGTAATAAAATCAATCTGTTCCTGAAAATTATGTCAGAAGTAAAAATCAAAATAAGAGAAAAAAAGGATCAAGAAAAGAAACTAAAATTCATGAATAACATCATCAGGGAATCTTGAGATAGTAGAAACTAGTTTTTATCCATTTTTCTAATCAACTGAGTATTTGATGGAACATTAAAAAATTTTCTGGAATCGACTTCTAAATATGTATTATTTTTAAATTTACAATGAAAGGTCAAATTTTAATTTGTTAAATTTTAAAACTGGTCTTTTATTGTTTGTCATAAAAATGTTACCAAAATTTAATAAACATCATTTTAAAGAAATTATAAGCAACAAAATATTACATGGCATCACTCGTAATCTCGAAGATCCTGAACATCTGTTTTGGTTGTTTTTCCCCCTCATATAAATTTTTCTTATAGAAAGAACGTGACTTTTTAATTAATTTAAAATTTGCTCCACTTATGGTTTGGGAGAAATTCTTATGAGGAGATTTTACGGTACTGTCTTGCTAATGACGAATGAAATTAATAAATATATTAGTCAATAAAATGCTTTCTAATTATGTATTTATGCATGAAATATCGTATTACCAAATGTGAACAGATTAGAATATTTTAAGAATAAATTCTTATTATAAAGTCTTGTTTTTCAAAATTCCTGTGTCACAGGCACTTTTATTAACACACTTTTTCAAATTTTAAAACTTTTTTGAAAAAAACATCAATTTTTTTGAAAGCCAATTTTAAAATGTTTTCAATTATAAAATGTTTTATGATTTCTTAATTCTGTTAAATACATTCTTTTTAAAGTAATATCAATGATTTTATTGTACAGCGCACAAAAAAAAAAAAAAATCGGATCCCCTTGAATTACTTTTGATTAAATAAACGGATCTTCACGTTCTATGACTCAAATATGCTAATTAATTAGTGTGGACGATATTTTAGGTCACGAAATAAGACGCAAAAACACACTTAATCTGAGTAAATGTACTTTTCTTTTGACGATTTCGGATCTCTGACTCCAAAAATATAGGGAGTAGCAGCAATCTGGTAAATATGGTCCCCATAGTTTCGTCAGGAGAGCGATCCAAAGTATGGACCCCCAATGTTAATTTTATTTTTTGGGTATTTTGCCATATTTCGAGAACTTTTTAAGTGAATTGAAAAATCTTTGCCATACAAATTCGCTTATCCAAAAATAAAACTGTCAAAAAATAAATTTTGCAAAATATTTACAAATTTTTTTTTATTTAGCAATAGTTCGTAAAAAATTTAAATGTAAGGTATACAATTTTTTACATATTTTTAAAGTATCTAATTTTACACGGCAAAATATGAAATCAGTCGAATAGCTCCTGAGAAATCAAATTTTAAAAAAGTCGCATATTTAAAATTTGATTTCTCAGGAACTATTCAACCGATTGCTCTCAAATTTTGTATTTTGCCATGCAGGATAAGATATTTTAAAATTAAGTAAGATAATTCATAATTGAAATTTTCGTACCTTACATTTCAAATGGTTTACGACTGTTATTAAATAAAATAGTAAAAACTGTAAATATTTACTAAAATGTATTTTTTTGCATGGAATAATCTTTGGATAAACGAATTATATAATTGTGTGCAAAGATGTTTCAATTCGGTTTAAAATTTCTCGAGATACGGCGGAATACGCAAAAACTAAAATTGACATTGGGAAGTCTAAACTTTGAATCTCTCTCCAGGCCAAACTATGGGGACCATATTTCCCAGATTGTGGCTACCCCTATATTTGGAGGGTCGAAAATCCAAATCCATCGAAAAAAAAGGCATGTTTATTCAAAGAAAGTACATTTTTGTGTCTTCTTAATTTAAAGTGTTGTCTGCGCTAATTAATTAGCATATTTGAAGTCACCCTCTTGAACCATTAAGAATGAATCCTAGAATCCAATCATTAGAACAAAATTTATTCAAGTTGGTCCATTTTTTTGGCGCACTGTATATGGAATATAGATTGTATGTATTTCATTAAAAAAAAATCATTTTAAAAAAAATTTAACTTTTGGTGTCCCATTACTTGAAGTAATTTTAATAGCTGAAATAAAATTCTAAATAACAGTTTTAATATATGTAGAAATATATTTTACGTAGTATATGTAATATATATTCTAGTAAATGGAGATGCATAGAAATTAGCATTTTAAAAATGATACTTGTGTAATACCTTTTAAATACGTCAAATACAGCTAAAGTGTCATTCCTCAGCCTTCTTTGCTTCTTATTTTACTGTGATTAAACCTGTTGACTGAAAATAATTTTAATATATCTAACTGTGAAAATTGTGTTATATGTAATATACAGTACAGCTCATCTAAATATTTTGGAGTAAAAATCAGTAAAAATCAATCATTTTAATGTTATCCCAAGATATTTTTTCCTCTGTTGCCATAGTTATTGTATTAAGTTATTTCTGTTGAATTGGCAAAATAGGTCCCAAGGTTCCCTATTGATCCATCCCGTCTGCGAAATAAAAAATAATCTTCTCATATTTTTCTCATAAATGATGTAATTATTCGATACCACGTTGGGTGTATGGTTTCAAGTTGTGGTTTTTCAATAGTTCTTTTACAGTTTTAACGAACAGTTAAGACACTAAGACGTTAAGACGTTAAGACACATTTGTATTTTAACTAATTAATTACTAACAGCCATTATGTATGTAAGTCGGATTTTATAGATTCCAAAAAATGCTGTTTGTCCTATCATGTATATTTAAGTTCTGCTAGAATTGTTTAAGGAAGACGCATTTTCTAACTACCTTTTTGTAGGTATTGAACCATATTTGTGGCTAGAGTTGCTGCAGACGTTTAAAATGCCAAATAATGTCTAATGTCTAATTGTAGTAATTTTGTTACGAATTATCTTACTTACTTCTTTTTTTAAAAAAAATGAAGTTGCAGTTCTGTTTGAAAATAAACAGTTTTTGGGGTACAACGAACCTTGACTAAATTATTGTGCAAATGTAATTGGTAATGAAATGCAATTGTTAAACTTTAACAGTAATTTGCAAACTAATCACTTATATTGACTCTTTATTAAATTAGCAGCCCTTGAACAGTTCTCTTTTTTTTTCGAGTTTACTTTTTCTATGAATTTCTATTTGATGTACTAGTTTTTTTTTCTTCAAAAAAGTAAAAATGCTTCAGAAAAATTTCATTAAAATTTGCACCAAATGTTCGATATTTAAATTCCCATTAAATGTATTTTCATCTTAAACTCGACATGTAGATGATTTTTCTTCCCATTTGCCAAAATTGAAAACCTATTTTTACCTTTAAGCAACTTTGTCTCAAATCGATTAAAAATGTATTAACCAAGTGAAATTGATGGACAAGGGCGATAAATGTCAGTTTAATAGTAGCCATAATTATCTGAGTGGGCAAAGTTGAAGGCCTGGGCAGCTGTGTATTATGAGAACTGGGAACTTTGTCTGTTGAAAGATTACTGACAGTGAGCACGTGCCAAACTTTCTGACAAAATGCACGTGGCCATTGGGCGTCAGGCCATCTTTCTTCACTAGCTACGCTTAGAACATGGTCAACGGTTTTGTAAGTAAATGAGAGCAGTGTTTATCTTATTGGGCTGATGAAGTGCTCTGGTACGCGTGCAGATTGAAAGAAAAAAGTCAATCGACGGTAAACTTACTAAGAGGATTTTATCGGATCGATTCTTTTAAATTGTAACATTTTGCCGTATCTGTTATCTTAATACTTGACCTGCTAGGATTAATTGACTAGTGTCGAAGAACTATCGGGGATTGCCCATATCAGGTTGCATGTATTTGAAGCGTGCAATCGGAATCACAATAATATGATATTATCAAAGAGGCTGTTGATAGATTGATTAAAAGTTCTAGTAAATATTTACTTGAAATACATAATTTTTGAAAGGAAATTTACTACAGTGTATAAACTATATACATAAATGATGCTATCCAGAAAACAGTTTAATGAACTATGTTGATTAGAATTTTTTTTAGTGAAAATAAATTTATTGTTTTAGTTTGAGAACGTGGTTTATAGCGGAGTTGAACAAAATGTAATGTATTAGTGAACAATTAAGATAAATTCATAATCATAATTACTCGTAATTGTTTGTTATTAGTTACAATTCTGTTTTATCACTAATTGTTATCATGATAAATGGTAATTAATCATTATAATCGTAATCAATTGATCATTAATTACGATTACTTGTAATAAAATACAATAACATTATCCGGTATCAGTTATATTATTACTTGACCTGCTGGAATTAATCGATTAATGTCAAATAAATATCTGGGATTGCAATATCAGGTTGCATGAATTTGAAGCGTCCATTCGGAATCACAATAAAATTGTATGATGTAAGAGGCAGCTGATAGATTGATTGGGAGTAAATATTTACTTTAATTACATAATTTCTCAAAAAAAGTACTACAATGTATAAATCATATACATAAATGATGTTATCCAGAAAACAGTTAAATGAACTATATTGATTAGAATTTTTTTCATTTAAAATACTTATTGTTTTAGTTTGAAAACTTGGTTCATAGCGGAGTTGAACAAAATGCAATGGATTACTGAGTAATTAAGATTAAAATTGTAATTATAATTACAAGTAATTGTTGATTGTTATTAATTGTAATTGTGTTTTAGCATTGGTTATGTTTTCATGATTAAAATTGTGATCATTAATTTTGTCATGATCTTGTGATAGTTTTGTCATGATTAGATTGTTTTGAACCAATATGTATATATTTCTTAAGCTGTGTGAAAATAGGATTGAACGTTTCATCTGAACAACTAAGTAACCCTAAAATTTTTTAAAGGGGTCCAGTGCCATAATAATTTTATCTGTCGAAAATAGTATTTGCTTGATTTAAAGATTTATGAAAAGTGTGAAATATCTTGGGTCGAAGAATTTTGCCTAATAATTTAATATATATTCAGTAAAACAAACTAATCCCTCTTTCCAAGGATTAAGGAGCAATTCTGAGATTTTTATTTTGATTGGTTTCTTTGTTCGATAGGTTTTTAAAGGCAAAATTTTTTCCCCACTCTCTATTTTCTGTCCTTCACTGTTTTTCAAAATATAGTTATGACTAATGTTTTTAATCTAAGGATGTACATAAACTATGAATATTGCACTTTAATAGAATTCTCAGAAACGTCAAGTAATGCTCATTAGTCCCATCAAGCTACTGAATCATTAGAACAACTAAGATGTCGTTATTTTGATATTTTCTTGTTTAATTAGTGAACTCATCTTAGGCCAAAGCGAGTAAACTCACCATTTCGATAAGTATTTTTTTTAACACTGTGACGCATATTTTTCTGCCATTGTCAAAGTTTCTGAAGACATCTATGAAATATTAGCAACTTAATTGAAGAAAACATTTTATGTTGAGAAATTTTTTATATACGCCAGTTTCTTAACTTGAAACGATTACTGACAAATTCGACTTTTGAAAATTTATAATTTATCCATTTGAAATTAATCATATGTTTTCATGATGGATTCACTACGTAAAATCTGTGATTAAAATAAAAATCAAACTTCATAAGAGAAACTAGTGTTCAACTAAATGGTTTGTCCATTGATTTAAACAATGGTGCATATACGTACCATTTTGTTTCTTATTCAAAATATTTCTTAAATAAAATATTATTTAAATAAAATATTATTTGAATAAAATATTATTTTCACAACTTTTTTGTATCTTAATGAGTGCGTTTTAAGCATATTTCAATAAAAATTATTTAGCATTTCATAAAGTTTCTATACTTGGCCTATGCGGTAATAAGTCATGTACTGCTCACGTGTGAAGTAAATTATCCTAGTACATTGCAACGAATTATTAATGTTGGATAGAATATTGATTAACCTAGAGTCACTCTATCTAACCTATTGTTTAGAGAGTTGCGAAAAATTATAGCTATATTTTATTATTTCTTTTATTATGCGAAATTAATCTTAATTATTAAAATTATATATTACGCGCAAAAGTAATGTTAATTAATCATTTATTTTTTAAAAGAATTGACTTCTAAAAACAATGATATCTATACTAGGTACTTTAATCAAGTTATTTATGCCATTATGTGTTAAATAAGCAGAGAGAGAGAGAGAGAGCTCTAGAAGGAAGTTATGAAAAATGAACTAAAAACAATTTACAATTTTAAATTTAACACATGGGTTTGTGGATTGTGGAAAAGTCTACTTTTAAAACTAAAACGTAAAAACTTTTGTAAAAAAAAATTACCTTTTAATATTAAGAAAATTAGCAACAAATTTCAAAAAACCTCTGAGCTAAAATGCGTATTTTAATCACGGAAACAAAACGAAGCAAAAAAGGTTTCTAAAATGCACTAAATACAATGCACTAAATCATGTCAATAGTTACGTTCTAGGAAGAAAAAAAACAAAAACTTCTTTCTAAACAAAATTGAAGATTTTTGGTGATCACGTCATTTGCGCACAATATTACGATTAGAATAAACCCATTGGCGTCTATTTACCAGTTGTTTTTCCTGCCAAAAAACCAGTTTTCCTTTTTGTTATTCAATAAATTTTATAAAGTGTAAGGAGGAGAAAGTATCAGCTGTGTATTGACGAGAAATTTCGTTACAAAATTGAAAAAAAAATTGAAAAAGAAAGGAAAACAATTACAAATTTTAACCTAAACAATTTGATAATTACATTTGTTTAACCTTAAACTTTTCTCTTAGCTTAGATAACTTTTTTTTCCATATTTAACTATCTATAGTAATGAATCATTTCTATTTAAGAACCTATTCATTTTTAAAAAATCTGTAGCAAAGAAATAAAGCAATTATTAATCAGTCTTTCTTTTGGCCAAAAAGGCAATATACACAAAACTTATACCACAATATTATACCTCTCGAGACTAATATTATACATTTAAAGGTATCAGTCAGTTCAAATACCTAGCGACTATTGCTACAGTTAATGATGTCAAAACAGAAATTAACAACAGGATGATGGGTAATAAGTGTTATTTTGTATTGAAAAACGAACTGAAATCAGTATCAATAAAATTGAAGTTAATTAATATAATACTCTAATTAAACCTGTATTACCTTATGACAGTGCATACTGGCTTTTAAATATATCTGATGGAAAAAAAACTACTAATTTTTAGGGGCCGGGATAGCCTGGTTGGTTGAACTTGGACCCATGTCTGAGCGGTCGTGAGTTCAATTCCCTCTGACTGTAGATTCCCAGTGTAGTAAATGGTGACTGGTGCACGTTAAATCTGTCGGATCACAAAGTTTTCCATTTCTCATAACGAATCATACCTCTAATGGCGCTGAATTGGAAATTGATCGTTCTCTGGTTCTGGTTAAAATTACCACATGTAGATGAATGAATGGGTCCTCCCTATAAACGGACAGTGACGTGTGTGTGGCTGAAATCGTATTCATGGCTATAGATGGCGTCACCGAAAAACAAGAACTGAACAATCTGCGTTAAATTCGCTTGGTTTCACCAAGCAGGCTTGCTGGTATTGGCATGTGTCTTTAAAAGCAACAACTAATTTTTGAAAGAAAATTACTCAGAGCCACCTTCGGAGATGTTAAAGAAAGCTATGTATAGCAGATTCAGTACAATTATGAATTATACGGAAAATTTAGATTATAATTTCCAAACATAACTCCCGTTATTTAATCTTATAGAATAAGATTGCTGGGTCACATCTGAAGATAAAATGGTAAGATTAGCTGTCTTTTGGAAAATTTACTGGAAAAAAAGAAAGGGGAAAACCAAACATCAGATGGTGATTCTGTGGATAAATATCTGAAAATTATGGGCACATATACATTCATTTTAATTTTTATATTAATTTTTATATTAATTTTTATACAAATCAATATCGAGTGTTCTGTTTCTATGATCGCGTTTTCCTTCCCCATTCACCTAAGTAACGTGTGTGTAAGACGTCAGTCTATCCTTTCCTCTTTCGATATTTTAATTAATTTTCATAGAGTTACTTAATTTTAAATATTTTCGATTCAAATTTTTAAATATAAATATGTCATTTAAAACATTACATAAAACATACTCAAACTAGCTAATCGCAGCATTTAAAGCATAAACATAAATATGTCATTTAAAATATAATATAAAACATACATAAAATAACTGATCCCAACATTTAAATCATAAACAAAAATATGTTATTTTATTTTTATGTTAATATGTATTTTATTATCTGATTGAATTTGATAATTTAAATGTATTTGAAAACCAGTAAAAATTAAAAAAGTAAATTTAACTTTCAAAATTTCACAATTTGAATTTCAATTTCAGCTTTTTGGTTTGAATTTTTACTTTTTATTATGAACTTTGCAGTTTCTAAATTATTTCCTTTCAGGCTGCAGTTAATAATTAAAACATATTTAATTCCGAGGAAAATTTAAAAATTAAATAACTGGAGATATTTTCCTTTGGCGAATAAATCTATTCGATTCAACGAAAGTAATTATGATTTTTCTGTCAGTTTTTTAACATACGTATATAATTTTAATTTCAGCATAAGTAAGATGAGTAAGCAAAGTGATCTGAAAATAAAAGAAGGTGCAATCAGTTTTGAAGGTTAGCGAGTGATTATGAACAGGGAGCGTAGCTGATAATTTAAATAAGAGAACATTAGTTTTTGAGTTATTTATGTCTAAATCGAAGGTTTCTTTCAAGGTGCCGCGTTATTTAAATTAGCGAAAATTATTAGAAGAGAATTATGATTTTTTTTTCTAGTTAGTACTAAAACGTCTGGTGAAGAACAGTGCATTTCGTTTTACCTTGTATAAATTTCTAATTTATTTTGGAGTAATTAAATGTGCGCTTCCAAAAAAGAATTTTTTTTAAAAATTAATCCCCTCTAATGTTTTGATTTTTTCCGTTCTATGCTAAACAGCCTTATTGCGAGCTTGATAGGTGAAAAAGAGAAGCTACCTGAGAATAACTATGCACGCATTTCCGAAGATTGGTGAACGACAACAAACTGAGAACGTTACCTCAAATATTATTTTTAAGAAATAAAAAAAATTATTAAGGTGTAAAGACTGGGGTATTAAATAAGACTAAGGGAAAAAAGCGAGCGAAACGATATCAGATCAGATAATACTCAGCGGTATTGGGGGTTGACGAGAGAGAGCGAGTAGGTGATGGAGCCTTTTATGTAATTAAATGTCACTGCTTGCAATGTACAAGTTCTTTTTGTGTTTTGTTGTACTAACACTTTTAGATTTCATTTGTTTTTCATTTGATTTGCTGAAAGTTGTTATAAAAACAGTTATTACGAAAGTTACGTAAAAACTACATTGATTTAAGGTTTAAAATTATTTAAAATAATCATTTCCGTGGCTCATTTCATACAACATAATTAACATACAATAACTTAGCAATAAAAAAGAAAATCACAAATTAGTCCATTTACAGTAGATATACTGAATAAATACTTTAGCAAATTGGTTGGAAAATGCAAAGTTCCATGTTAAATTCGCTTATTATACCAGCGTTTATTAAAAAAAATTTAAAACTAATTTCTTTAAAAAAACATTATGAATAATTAATCTTGAAAACAATGAGAAATTTAAGGAGAAAAACATTCTTGCGAAATGACCGTATTACACAGCAATGATATTTTCGGTTTAAAAACAAACATGATTCTGGTGAATAACACCAAAATTTAAACCATTCATTTGGTAATAATTCCGTTCAAATGGTGACGATTTACCTTAAATGACTGTTTTCAAATTGTATTTCTTATTAGTACACATTTAGTGAAAATACAAAACTGAAAAGTAAATTCAAACAAATAAATTATTTTTATTCCAAGTAAATTATTTTTACTCAAAATAAAATTACCAAATTTTATCACATTTATTAAATTTTAACACATTCACCGAATATAAGAGCTGCGGGTTTGCAAATAAAATTACCAAGCTTTTTGATGTTCCTTCAGAGATAATCACGACAAACACGATAAATTTTACCATATTCTGGTTGATTTGACCATACTTTTTTTCTCAGTGTTACAAAGTTTCGGATGATTATTTTCCTAAACATTATGTACTTCAGCCATTTCAGTCATCTTCCCCATAACAGGTAAGCAAATTCACCATATTCTGGTTGATTTGACCATGCTTTTTTTCTCAGGGTTACAAAGTTTCGGATGATTATTTTCCTAAACATTATTTTCTTCAGCCATTTCAGTCATCTTCCCCATAACAGATAAGCAAATTCACCGAATTAAAAGGGTTCTCAAATTCACTGAATTTAAGGGAAACCTATTCCCACATTATTTAATTTTTTAAATAAAAGTAGCTTAATACATTGTGAACATTTTTTAAGCAACTCCTGTATCAATTCAAAACGGAGATAAAAAATTAAATATATGAAAATAAATTTATTTTTGAAAGGAATTTTCCACAGATTTTACAAGAAGCATTAGTTGCTTACTAATCAGGATTTTAAATTTCATGTTTTATCATTATGCTTCGTTACGTTTATTTGACAAAAATAGTAAAACTAATTTTCAGCTCCATTTCATCTATAATGTGGACTGAGTCAGAGTTGGTTAAGAAATGGTGGGGACTACACGAGCCCATTTAACTCATAAAGAAACCATGTAATCTCATATACGGGCCAATTTGCTATGCTACTTGGGTAATAATATTTACTTTCTTTCATTTATTAATTGAATGGCGGTTGTTGAAAAAGCTTTATTATAACTGTACTTGGTAAACAGCCAACTTTTTGTTATGTCCGATTCATTTGTTTTATATCAGCTCACCTTTCTATTTCATACAGAATAGTGCCACTAAACGGTTTAGATTGAATGTTGGATTTAATAGTAAAAGAGGTTGATGCTGGTTTAACTACGCTATATTTAGCATACGCTATATTTATAACAGTCAACGGTGCTGTAAATGATGTCTAAACCGAAACAAAAGAGATATGAAAATGAAAATAATGAAAAAAAGGAGGAAAGGTCACTGAGGCTCCTCGGGATCGTGCAATCAGAATTGATCATGTGACCTTGATACTCTTAAAACTACAAGTAATTCACACATTTTCAAAAATAATCATTAATAAAATTTAATAAAACTCCTTAATTCACAAATGCTGGTATAATACAGAATCAAAGAAGCTACTTTGAAAAATCAAAAATATGAATTAAAGTAATAAAAATGTATTGTTTATACTATTTCTTTTGAAGCATAAAGAATAAATTTTTAAGATAAATATAAATAAAAACATTTCAGGAATGTTTCAAAACTAACCTTTTCCTTTGACTAAACATAAATCAATTAAGGATTGAATAACTTTCTTACATACAGTTAAAATAAGTAAAATGGCGTATTTATACTATCGTGTCTGTTTATTTAATATTTTGAGGAAAGCAGTTAAAACCGCAACTATTTCTAATTTGTGCTTTCCCATTTAAAATTAATTTTGTCCCCTTGTTAAATATTTTTATTTTTATTGTTTTAGAAGCTCGATATTAAATCAAATTTCAATTCTTTTAATGAAGTTATGAACTTAGTCGATATTTTGAGGATTAACTATAGTAAAATATTTTTCCTATAAAGTATGTGTACGAACTTAAAATTCTATTCTACAAATAATTTGCTTTCTAAAAGACAATTTATTTTTCTAAAGAAGAAAAAAAGAAAGAAAAAAAACGTCTTTCCTCAAAATAATATTGATTTTTCTAAATGGTTTCCCTTACATAAAAAAATTTATTATTCTAAATAGTTAAAATTCCTTTTTATAAACGAAAAAACTATTTTGTTTGAAAGATAAAAAAATATCTATCAAGTTTTATAGTAAATAATATAAAAATTAAATTTGATTTTTTTTAAAGAAAATACATTTGAATCCTGATTTTCCTAACATAATATACTTCGAGGCTTCGTAGTGATCAAAAGAAAAAACCAGGACAAAATCTAGATATTTTTGAAGCAGTAGACATTGCTAGACTACTTTTAAAATGATAAACTAAAAAATGCAAAATTTTCTCTACTTAAAAATAATAAAGGAGAGTTTTATCACAAAAGAATAAAAAAATATAATATTTTTAAATGCTGAATCATTTTGTTTAGAAAAGAACGTTTTAACTGTTCAAAATACAGTTTTATTAATAGAGCACTGAAATATTCATAATCGTTTTGAAAAATATGAAATTTCGAAAAAAAATTCCGAAGAATCCGATTAATTAAGTTTTTATTCCGAAGAATTAACAAATCCGATTAGTTAATATTCCCTTTAATCAATATTCACCTAGATCTCTTAAATCAAATACATAATTTTGCAAACATTTTTGTAAAAAATTGATTTTGTGAACGATCCCTTACTCAAAATTAAAAAAATTTATGATATAATTATTGTATTGTTGATTGGAATCGATCATTTTTAAATCCCGATGAAGGAGATGAATCAATTGTGAAACTACAAAACTCAATCCTTCAAAATATATTACTGCATTTGCTGAAAATGATAAAAAAGCGCATTACGCCTAAATTCATCACCATAAGAATTCGATAATGTAAAATATAGTTTCTTTTTTCATATAATGGCTGAATTTTAACACTAAAAATGCAGTCACAATGCAGTCAAAATGACTGCATTGTGAAAGAATGTGTAAAGAAATTTGTTTAATTAATTTTTAATATTTTTTGTANAAAAAGTTTCATGATTATTTTTAATATTTTTTATATTATTTACAGTTATATGACAAGTTATTAGCAAATATTAACGATAAAAAAATTTACTTCACTTGGAAAGAAAATATTAATTTATGCATTATTATCTGTACATTTTTTGCAAATGAAAAAGCAGTCAAAATGACTTCCTTTAGACAACGTAGCGTTAAAAGAAAAAAAATATTGAAACAGTGAATTCTGTGGGGATAGGGCAGCTGAACCATACGTAAAATTAGTGGACGGTCTCCGCTTTTGAATGATCGAATTGTTGGCATTATTAATTAAAGCATTAATTATTAGCATTCTTAATTAAAATGAAAAGATGTTGAATCGAAAATTCAAATCATTTGATTTTTTACATCATTTATAATATTTTAAAATCCGCATTTATTTAAAAAAAATTAAAGGTTTTGTAGACAATCAGGCACAAAACAATCAGGAATAACAGGACAAAAATCTATATTTCAAGACAAATGAAGACAAAATATTTTTCATCCGGAAGATCAGAACTATTACGAAATCTATTCTACGTACTTTGCAATGAATCCAGTTCATAATAACTTAAATGCCCAGAGTACTTTTTTCTAAAAAGAAAAAGAAAAAAGAAGGAAAAAAACGTAGTGTTCATGCTTTTTTAAGTTTCAACAGGAGCAGAGAATCTTAAACATTCCTGTTTTGCGTCAATTTATTTTTTAATTTCGTATTTCAGTTAAAAATATGCTATTATTTTAATGCGCTATCTATCAATTTTTAATTATTTTTTAGAATAAATTTAATAAATTTATATTTTACCTTTAATTAGTTGACTCTTTAAATTTACTTAATAACTATACATTAAATAGCATCCTATCAGCTAATTTAGTTTTGTATGCAGTTTATAGTATGACAAAAAGGAGAACATACTAGAAAATTTCATTTTGTATTAATAATAGGGAAAAAAATTTCATGTACTTGTTATACTAACCTTATTCTATTTTTTATAGAGAATTTAGCTATATTTATAAAATATTGGGGAAGCATAGTAACGTTATTTATCAGATCAGAGTTGAAAAAAACCAAATAAATTTTTTTTTGTTTAAACCAATTTTCTTTGTTTAAAACGGTTTTATTTTGATTTATTTAAAACAAAGAGGCAAAATAATGATTTACACTTTAAATTAAAAGTATTTAAGCTATTATAAGGTTTAATCAGGAAAATTTCTTCAACTATAAATTAATATTATCAATAAACAATTTAGAATATTTACTTTTCTTTCATAGACATTCTAATGTATTAAAAAGGAATACCCGAGGATTCTGAAGCTGCTCATACAAGTTAAATTGCACTTAAACTTAACATGCAAATAAAAATTTTATGTTCAAAAGTTATCTTAATAATGTGTAAAAGAATGAGTTCCCTTTGTTTGTCAGTATAAAGGAAAATTCCCTAACTTAAGCATTATTTGGTATCGCTATTAGCTGTATTCAATTTAAAACATTTGTATAAATTTAATTAATTAAGTGTTCTTGTTTTTTCTCAATTGAATTCAGACAAATAGTAAGGAGTGCGTAAAAAATTAAGGAAATATATTTTTCAATTCAAAAGTATTTGAAAAAAAATGGAATGATGAAAATGACTAAAAAGAATCTGATTGATTGCATACATATGCGTATATAAAATAAAGTAAAGGTATGTACTACGAATGATTTAATGATAAATAATAAGTAGAATATTTTATTGTCATTTTAACGCAATATAGATTTAAGCATAACAATATATTTATAATGAATCATTAAATAAAATAATATACATTGATTAAATTTTAAGTGAAGCTAGAATATGCTTCATTATATTTGTATTGTGCTCTTTAATAAAAGCGTTGTATTTTGAAAATACTAGAATCAATAATATGCAATAATGCTTTGTTTAAGCAGATAACAGAAAAAAGATCTAAAAATAAACTGAAAAATAATATATGAAATTCAGAAAATCACTCCTTTTCCATTTCTGTTTTTGATTGCAGCAAGCAGAAAGTATTTGCTTTAACTGCAATCAAAATCGTAATTAACAAGATTAAAACAACAAAGAAACTTTAGTTCTTCACTTGTTCTATAGGGGTATTTTTTAAATAACATTAAAAAGAGTCGCGATGGCTCAGGAGAAGGAGAGTTTGCCTTCCAATGAGGTGAACCCGGCTCGAATCCCAGCGATGGCAGGTCGATCAGGTCGATACGAATTCCGCATCCGGCTTGCACCAACCGCAGTGCTGACGTGAAATATTCTCAGGGGTAGACGGATCATTGGTTAGAGTTTTCTTGCCGTTAGTCTAACCGTGGGAGATTTTCGTGGTCATCCTCACCATGTAACACAAATGCGGATTAGTTTCATCAAAAAGTCCTAAACGAAGGCATTTTTCTCCCAATACTTGATCCAGGAGTTCCCTTATCTTCTGGATTGAGTTCAGAATTACAAGGCTACAAAGTTGAACATCGGTAGTCACTGTTCAATGACGATTATAAAATAAAATAAAATAATATAGCAAAATAGCAATGATGCATGAAAGTTTAAGAATTGCATGTCACATATGTTCATTTAAAGTAACATTAGCAATTAAACTCAAGATATATTAAAGAGATTTTTATAGGAAAAGTTACCATTTTTCATTCGTTTATATTTAAAATAAAAATATTTATTTAAATAATGGAATTTTAAATTACTGAAAGGATTTTTCCTTTAAAGAAAGCCAAGCTTGGTTTTTTTTTAAAAAAAATAAATAAATAAAATTTGCTTTAACTCATGGTTTTAATCACAATAATGGTTTAAACCAGAAAGCCCTGCGCTTGATGCTGCTCTTGACTGCAGCTTAAAAAGAAATATTATTTCAATGTTTAATAAGTAAATCAAAAACAAAATAATATTTTTACGAAATTCTGGAATACAACGAAGCATGATTATCTATCTCATTAAAAAATAAAAGTAATAATATAGATATAATAAACAAACTATTTTAAATTTTGTAACGTTTAATATATAAAACTATATAACTACTTGCCATAAAGCTTAATCATTTTTAAGAAACTGAATCAAATGAAATACTTCTGCGAATTAGATTACATCATCTACAAACATTTTAAATTTGCAGACAAAAAATTTCCATGTCAGTCGCCAAACGGAGGGCCCTGGGCACAAACGCGCCCATAGCTCATCCAGGGCGCACCAGTGATGAAGAGGAAGGAAATATCCATGTTCAAAATATGTAATTGCTCTAATTTATTTTCATAAAATTTTAAAAGTTTTCAGTTTATTTTCCTGCCAGATAATGTCATTAATGATAAAGGAACTATATATTTTTTACAGATTGAAGCTAAATGAATACGTATTGTTATGCGATATTATTCGCATAAAATTTTTAATTGCATATTATAATTACATAATGTAAATGATACGCATTTTACACAGCGTTAATTATTTTTATCACCTCGAATATATTTTCAGCATGTTTTCGATTGAGTTCATAGTATAGATTTTTTTTTGACTGAAAAAGTTATTTTTTTTCTAAAGTTTCCTTAAAAATATACGAATTTTTTATTCATAAAATATTAAGTTTTAATCAGTTCTTTAGAATTTTTTTCTTGCGTTTTGATACAATATTTAAAGTTCTTCGAAACATGTTTTAAAATTTCGTTAAAAATACATTTCTCATAAAAAATTTTTTTGTGATTGGGAATCGTTTAAAAATTCAGAAACATGCTCACCGATTGTGTATGAAATATTAAGAAAATTAAATTCTTTACAAAAAAAAATCTCATGCGTATAAATTTCTATAAATGAAAATGTTATAAGTTAAAATGATTTTTTTAAAGGAAACTAGCCATACTTTAACTTTGTTTAACATTATTGAATTTTTAAATTGAATATTTTCTTATTTTATATAATTTTTTATGAGTACATATATCAACTTATGTACATATATTTAGTTTCATAAAGTAAAATTAAACATATCATGAACATATCATTAAACATATCATCAGATGTCTACTTAATCTGAAGTATTCAAAAATAAATATATTTCAAACTTAATATAATTATCTTCTATTATTTTTGTGGTATATCTATCGCTTTAAAATTGTAAATGATTTTGTGATATATCTATCGTTTTAAAGTTGTGAATGATTTTTGCGATATATCTATCATTTTAAAGTATATATATATATTTAAAAATTGGAATAAGCTTTAGTCTATATAATTGTTTATAGATAAAATTTGAAAATTTTCTATTCATGTTTGAAACATGAGGGTCAACATTTGTATTTTTATTTTACTGCTCTACATCTTAATACATTTTTTTCAGGTTTTGTAAACAGAATTTCCTTTAAATAGTCATAAATTTCAGATTAAGTAGACATTTTATAAAATTTTATTAAGTTATTTATAAATATATAAAGTATATACATGATTGTTATGAGGATAAATTTAAAAAATAACAAATAATTGTCCAAAAAGTATTTTTCTTTCCTTTTCTTTTCTTTCTTTCCTTTTTTCGTAATTTGATGGGTATTTAAAAAAATGAATATTTTCCACCATTTCTAGTGTTGAGATCTAAAAATTGAAACATTTCAAAATTTTTTTATGGTGCATGTTGCTTAATTTTTTATTTACTTTTTCACTGTTACAGTTTCATTTATTCATTATTTGTTTATTACAACACATATTTTGAAGAGCATTAGAATCCATTTTGTTTAAAATGCATGATTATTTTACAATTTATTCGCAATGATTCTTTCAAAGAATTATTATTTTGACAATTTTATATAAAATTTTTTTAGGATATCTACAGTTTTATACTTAAAAATATTTTTTATTTACCTCAACACTAAAAACGGGTCAACTACATCAAAACCTTTTTCAGTGAATGTACTTAATTTCAATTTCAAAGGTTTATTCAATAGATAATTTTTTCAAGCTGTCATAAATTTCAAAAATAAATAAACATTTCCTGACAGTCATTAAGAAATTTATATTAATGTAAAAAAAAGAACTAAAATATTCAATTTAAATTTCCCCTTAATTGGTCTATATAAATAGATTTATTTCCTTTGATCCATATATGATGGGCGGGCTTTAATTTCTGGCCACATCCACAACTTTTCCGCATCCACTCCCTTATCGAAGGATCATTCCAGCATCCTCTCGAGTCCTCCGCTCTATTGGCTGAACAATTCTTCCTTTCGACCGGCCGATGTGAGGGATCTTATTATCGTTCTGGCATGCATAACCGCTAGACGTGCCTTAATCATGAGCTTCATAAAATCAGTGCCTTACTCGCCGGCGATAGGGCCGTGTACTACATCTGACTCAACACTATATCCCGAATTCTACACTTGTGGTCCTGGTGGTGAAACATTTTACGTTTATGAGTCTTATACACCTGACAGTTCGGAGATTAACTCACCACCACCTGTTAACTCACCAGAGAATGGATTGGTGACCACCAGGTTAGAAGCTGGATCTGTACCCCCTGTTAAAAAACGTCGTGTGACAGCGAATAAAAAAGAACGCAGGAGGACTTTGAGCATAAATCTTGCTTTTATGAACCTCAGAAAATGTATACCAAATGTGCCGGTGGATACCAAGCTTAGCAAAATCAAAACTTTACGTTTAGCAATTAGCTATATTGGACATTTATGCCAAATTCTGGAGGAAGGAAAATCCGGAGTTTTCCAAGCTGATTTTGGTAAATGCTCTGAAGTCATCAATGGCAGACAAAAGAATGCTGATATGGTATGTAAATCACTTTAATACTTGTATATATTTGGACATAATTGTTGAAATTAACATGAATTATTGTCAGTATAATTATATGAGTGAATCACACTTTGATTCATAAATGTTGAGTCATAGAGTACAACGAAATAACTAATATTAAAATTTGCACTTGTTTTTATGTTTCTAGATACTTGATTAAGAAATTCCAGTCAGAAAATTCTGGCTGAAAATAAACGAACAAGTAAAAAAATGTTATTGCATGTCAGCTTTGGTTCTTTTGGGGTAATTTTAACATTCAAGGTTTGCTCTATTGTAGAGTGAATCATGTATGAAACAGCCGTGAGTATGATATTGAAGTGAATGATTTGCAAATAAATTGCTTATTTATGTATCGTGATCTGTGGCAGAATAATTGCCCAGTCTTGGCAACTTCTGAGCAGTGGCCAGTGAGAAACTAAAAAGAAAACATTACAAAAAAAACAAACTCATAGCCCCCCCTGGACAAACATCTACATTTAAAAAAAAATTGTAAGTTTAAAACCTATTTGGCACCTTGGTGATTGTAGTTGGCGCGACAGATCATGATACTGAAATATCCCCAGTATTTATATAAAATCTACGCTTAAAATCTTTAACTATATAAATCTTACTACTAACCTTTTCTAACTAAACTTAGGTAACCTTACATAACTATCCCTTACATAAAATCTACCAGCAGAACCATTAAATTAGATTTTAATTTCAATGGGAACTATGGAATGAACTTTATTTTCTATAGTAAAAATAAATATTCCTATAACTTCGTCCATATTATTTTTCCATAGTTAAATATAAATAAAGTTGTACATAAGTTTTATAAATATGTTTATAAAAATTAAAGAGTTAAGAAATTTGAGGGAATCTAAATATTATATTCATAAAAAATAAACATACCTACAACTCTGCTTCAAAAAATATTTGATGTAAAATAGCATATCTTATTATACCTTTATTCTTCTTATTTTTACATTCAACAGACACGATTTATTCTAACTGTGCTTAGTTTTTAACGTAACTTGCTCATTATATTATATTTTTTGTCATACGAATTATTGAATCTCGAAAGAAATACATTATGAAATAACATTTTCTTATAATAAGCATAAATTTGTATAAGTAGGTCGTCATTGTTTATCTTTTATAGCGCTATTTTCATTACACCATTTTTTAAGCAAATCACAAAATCAAAATAGTGAAAAAAGATAATAAATATTTTAAATTCTAATTATATTTTAGGATGATAACCGGCTCTTAATCTATTTGTACATTTAATTCGTTTGTTTTTATAAAAACCTAACTGTGAAAGAAAATTGTATCTTTCCGAGTAGAGCAAGAAAAAATAAGTAATAATATAACAATAATAGTAAACAAATAATGCAACAAATTTATATATGACACAAAAAAAAGGAAAATTCTGTTAGTTGCACATAATTGCCCGAAAGATTGCATAGAAATAAATGGCTTGATTCTGATTGTATTTCGAATGCCGATTTCAAGAAAAATAGAGAAAAAAATTTCTATGAAGTATTACTTGCTCCCAAATTGAAAATTTTGATTTTCGTAGCTCTCATATTGGATTTTAAATTAATTACAAAAGAAAGGGATAAGCATTTAGTGTCATAAGTAGTCAATTGGCTAAAACTGAAGACATTTAGTGTAGTCTTAGATATGGAATAAAATAAAAAAAACAATTAAAATACATACATGAGCTTAGTTTTTTTTTAAATTTCAATGAATTTAATAAGACCAATTGCAAGTCGATGAAACAAATAAACTGTAAAACATTACGGTAAAATGTACCGGCACTCCGAGTGTCCCTCACTTTTTGTCATAAAATCCATTTTTACCAAAACATGTTATGGAACAAAAAATCGTAAAAATATTCATTATAAACAGTTACAAATATTCATAATAAATTTCATTTTTCATAGCTTGCCTCTCCTTTAAAAATCATTTAACATATTTAACGGCTTCTAAATAGTTCTAAATTTGGAAAAACTCACTAAGCCTTTAGCATTTGCCTTTTATATACAGTGCACAAAAAAAAAAGAAGAAAGAACCACCTTGAATAACTTCACGTTCTTGGATTCAATCTTAATGATTCGAGGGGAAGATTCAAATATGTTAATTAATTAGTGCAGACGATATTTTGAGTTACGAAATCAGACACAAAAACGTACTTTCTCTGAATAAAAAAATTTTTTTTCGATGAATTTCTGATTCCCAAATTATAGGGGGTAACCACAATCTGGGAAATATGGTCACTATAGTTTGGTCAGTAGAGCGGTCAANATATGAGCAATTCTACAAATAAACGCCAATTAGGCGGCCAAAAAAAAAAAAACATTTTTTGAGGGGGCACACTATTTCTACATCAATTTTCTTCCTTTTTACACCCTAAAAAGGCAAGAAAAATCGTGAACATGAAATTTTTTCTTTGTGACATACTTTAAATGTAAGGTACTCTTTCTGACGTACTCAGATAAATCTGAGCCATTTATTCAGATAAAACGATTTTTACATAAATACAATATTATTATAATGTCTCCCTAAAACGTATTTATAGGGATTTCATGCTATAAGATTATATTTTAGTACAAAAAACAAAAATAAAAAAATTTAATCGAAGTTCGTAAATTGAAAAATATTTTGAAAAATTTAAAATTTGTATTTTGTCATTTACAGTATGTAACAAAGAAAAAATTTCGTGTTCAATATTTCTTCTTGCTTTTTTAGGGTGTAAGAAAGAAGAAAGTTCATGTAGAAATAGCGTGCCCCCCCCCCCCAAAAAAAATTTAATTTCTGTTTGGCCGCCTAATTGCGTTGTAGAATTGCTTATATGAGCAATTCTACAAATAAACACCAATTTTCATACTAAAATATAATCTCATAGTATGAAATCTCTATAAATACATTTTAGAGAGACATTATAATAATATTATATAAGTAAAAATCGTTTTATCTGAATAAATGGCTCCGATTTATCTGAGTATGTCAGAAAGAGTATGTCACAAAGAAAAAATTTCATGTTCATGATTTTTTCTTCCCTTTTTAGGGTGTAAAAAAGAAGAAAATTCATGTAAAAATAGTGTGCCCCCCCCCAAAAAAAAAATTTTTTTTGGCCGCCTAATTGGCGTTTATTTGTAGAATTGCAAAATTATTAATAAAATACAAATACAAAACAAAAGTATAAATAAGTATAAGTTCTTTTGATGTACCAAATCTTTTAAGCTATTAAGGACATTGACTTTGTTTTTGTTTCATTTGATTCAGTAAAATGCATGGAAAACAGTTGAAAAATTGCATAAAAAACAATGTCTCTACTTGCCTAGATATCATCATAGGGGAGAGGGGCCTAGTGGAACCATCTTGAATATTTTTTTTAATTTATTGGTCAAATTTTCTCTAAGATATCTTATGTAGATTAGCAATATTAATGTACACTTCCATGTGCAGTTGTATAATCACACAGTTGAATATTTAAGTGGAAATTTGTAAAAAAAGGTTTTTAAAAGGAAAAAGTATTTTTTAAACTTTCTCTTTTATTAATAAATTTCATTTTCATAATTTCAACAATAGATCATGATATGTTATAAATTATACGGTTTTTTACTTAGTGTGGTGTTAACTTTTGCTCTGTATAATTTCAATTAATCAGGCATAAGCAAACACATTGGCTTCGTGGAGCTATTGTAAATACTTGGTGGTGAGGTTAAAGTGGTAGACAGGACATTGGAGGAAATATGAATTTGTTACAAATGTAACAAACTGGATGACATTTATTTTCTAAACTAGAATGATTTCGTGGAATGATATACATTTGCAAATAGTGGTTTGAAACAAATAATTAAGCACGGAATTTTTACATTAATCCAGCTTTTAAAGTTTTTAAGAAAACTTAAAGGAATTATTTAATCAAATTTGTTAAGAGCATGTAAATTTATATAGATGAATTAATGAAGACAAATTTTATTAAATATATTTACTTTTTACCATACATTTCTCAGTATAGTGAAATGATGAATTACAAGTTAATACTTTAATGAAAATATGTCAAACTGTCTTTCATAGTATGGTGAAATGGTCTATTTGAAATTAATACTTTACTGAAAACATGTTTATATTTACTCTTCAATAAGACTTAGATTGAAATTAATTGCGTTTTGGTTTTGACACCTTCCTAAGTTGTATTAAACGACTGCTTAATAAGTTTAAGTTCATCCACCTGCTTGTCCTCATAGCTTGTCCAAACTAGCCCCGTGTAGACTGCTTCTTAAAAACATTTTTTGGTAAGACTAAAGTTTATAACTTCAGATATCAATCCCCCTCACCCCTAAATAGGTAAAAATTCAAATTTCAACTTTTTAGGCATAAAACACTAACATAACCCTTTAACATATAATTTTTTTTGGTGGATTTCTGATTCCCAAATTGTAGGGGGTAACCTCAATCTGGGAAATATGGTCACAATAGTTTGGTCAGGTGAGCGGTCCGTATTTCGACCCCTTGATGTTAATTTTATTTTTTGCGTATTTCGTAATTACTCGAGAACTTTTTAACCGAATTGAAAAAACTTTAACGTACAGTTATAAAATTCTTCATCCAAAGATAAATCCATGCAAAATATAACTTTTAGTAAATATTCATTATTTTTTATTATTTTATTTAGAATCGAAAAAATTTAGAATTGTAAGGAATAAATTTTTTGCGTAATTTTGAAGTATGTAATTTTACATGGCAAAATGCGAAATTTGAATAAAATTAGTCGAATAGTTTCTAAAAAGTCGAATTTTGAAAAGTCGTATTTTTAAAATTCGTTTTCTCAGGAACTATTAGTCCGATTTAGCTCACAATTTGCATTTTGCCAATCAAAATTGCACCCTTTAAAATAATGTAAAAAATTTATACCTTACAATTCAAAATTTTTCGACTGTTGATAAATAAAATATTAAAAAAATAATGAATAATTACTAAGAGTTAAATTTTGCATGGAATTATTTTTGGATAAATGATTTTTATAACTGAGTAAATTTTTTTAATTGGCTCAGAAAATTCTCGAAATATGGCGAAATAGGCAAAAAAATAAAATTCTAATATTAAGGGGTCCAAACATTGGATCGCTCTGCTGACAAAACTTTGGGAACTATATTTCCCAGATTGCGGCTAGCCCCAATATTTCGAAGATCAGAAATCCAAATCTGTCGAATTTTTGGATAAATGAATTTTATAATTGTGGGTATAAAATTTTCTATCAGCTTAAAAAATTCTCGTGATATAGCAAAATATATTGGGGGGGGGCAGAAAGCCGAATCCGTTGAAAAATAAGGTATTTTCATTTAAAGAAAGTACGTTTTTGTGTCTGATTTCGTAACTTAAAAAAAACGTCTGTAATAATTAATTATTATATTTGAAGTCCTCCTCCCTTGAACCTTTAAGATTGGTCCATATTTGAATCAGCTCACCAAACAATATAAAAAACAGGCTAGCATCACAAACAATTTTTCATAATTAAAATTTCGCAGAGCTGTGTTATCAATTCTCATATTGTTGAGGCATTCTATTACTTTTCAGCCGCATTATGTGTTACTTTGATAAAGAACGTTAAAAATTTAAAAATGTAACCATGTTAGCTAATTTTTAATTAAAAATACATCCATCAAAGTTGCGAGGAAAAACTATCAACCAACTCCCAATTTCTTTGTTTCTTCGTCCGTAATCCATTTCACAATAATCCGTAAACCGAAGCAAGCGTAACTCATAACGTAACATTCTATGTAACAAAACTATTAATCATTATTATTTCGAAGTTGTATAAAATATTTTTTTACTTTTTACTCTAAGGACAAAATTGATAAATTTATTGCTTGCATCAAGTTTTATTAAGGTTTTCAATATTGATTGGAAACCGCTATTGATTGGAAACCGATTGATTGGAAAACGCTTATTCGCTATTGATTAGTTCAAATAAATATCATAACAAACAGCAAGAAGACTTAATTATAGATTTCAAAATAATTGATCAAATATTGTAACGAGATAAAAGGTTTTGAGAAATATTAAATTATAGTTCGAATAGTTTTAAGCTTACAACGTGTTACGCTTTTTTTGTCTGGTATTTTTTATTTTATTGATTGATTATGATTCTTTAATTTCATTTTTACAAGCTTAATTTTAAACTATTTTCTTGTTTTGTTTTTCAATGAAAATATCAATATGTTTTTTTCTGTATTCTAAGAAAAATAGATTTAAAGTTTGACCATAACATTGGTATCTTTATTCTTAAAACCGTAAAAAAATGGCTGTAATTCTATATTGTATGAACCTATTGTTAGCAATTAAAATACGAAGATATGGATTTGCATTGATTTAACCAGTATTCATGCTAATTATCTATTAAAGACAAAAAAAATCATCTAAATCTGGAATCTCTTTTAACACATGATTTAAAAAAGTAATGTATCTAATTATTTTTGATTGGTAGCTAGGTTATTTTAACTTCATGCTTTCTAATGAATAATGTCGAAAATAACAGTTAAATTTGTTCGGTATTTTAAAGATTTGGTAACTAATTACATTAAATCAAGATAATTTATAAAAATAAAAGTACATGTTCAAAGACGCACGTAGAAACAGTTCATAATGGGGAAAGAGCCCCTAGCTGCGTACGATGACATTTCCAGTAATGGCCCTGTGCAATTCTTGGCCCTTTTGATGTGTCCTACCTCCCATTGAAGTTTTGCATTATTCAGACTCATCTGGTGCATTATATTCTATTTTTTATTGTAATTCGTCTTCAAGAAATGCAAGAATATATTTTATTCAAATTTAGTCCTCTTTTCACACACAAAGAGCTTTTTCTTTCATTTAATTTTTAATTCATTTATAACTTAATATTACAGCAGAATTTCTCTTCGTTATGTGCTAGTCTGTAATTTCAAAAGATAACAATCACATTATAATGATTTTTTTTTCCTTCAAAATGATGACATTTTCAAATTTTATGATGTTTACAAACACTCCAATCTGGCGAATAAAAAATTAGGCATAAATGAATGGTACTATAACTCAGCTTATAATTAATAGTTACAAAGCAGAAATGAAGTGTTAAAAACTGTTAAATAATTCAATATTGCGTTTATTAATTTTAAAAAAATTATTAATTAAATTGTTCAATCATTCTTAAAATTTATTCAATATTGTGTAGGAAACTAACGGAAGTTTCATCTCTATGATTCCATTTACTTCTGTGGTAATAGTATAAACAACGTAGACGTTCATCCCGCTTATCATCTTTTCTGATGGTGAGGAAATTTTATGAGTTATTTATTGTAACTTAAATTATAATAAAAATTTATGTTATAATTATTAGTTACAAAGGTTAAAAATATTTTAAAAACTGTTAGATAATGTAAATTGAAGTTTCTTTAATACTGCGTACCAAACTTACTAAAGTTTCATCACAATGATTCTTTTTACTTTAGAGGTAATAGCATAAACAACATCGACGTTTATCCCGCTTACCGTCTTTTATGATGGTGAGGAAATTTTTATGAGCAGAAAAGATTCGTTTCTGTTTAGGAGTGGTGATGTATGCGAAACCCCAAGAGAGCCTGATTGAGAACAAAAAAGCCTTTTTGTAATGCTAGAGGAACACCGCGGGGGTGGTCCTTCTTAGGCGTTTTTACTATGTTAAAAACTATGGTGTTGAACAAAATGCTTTCCGTTTTTACAGCTGAATGCAAGAGTAAATAGATTTATTATTTTCTTTTAAAATGAAGTTCTTTAGCTGAAATTGGAAGACTAATGTGTTAATCAATTTACGATGAAGTGATGATTGCGATGAATTTGTAATAATATCGTAATGTATCATGATTTGTAATAATAAAAAGTCAGGAGCTTAGATCTTAACTTCAAATTTAGTTTTAATCAACAAAGTTGATCTCAAGGACTATAAATTGAACTTTTATAATTTTTATCTATAATTAAATTGCTTCATTATTGATTCTCAGTTATTTTGCCATTATTCGAAGAATCATAGAAAATTTTACGACATAAACTGGATTAAAAATTGAAAAAATTCGTTCTTACAAAATTCATTCCCATTATGTTTGTCATAATTTCGTAATATCTTTTAAGTTTATCTTTCGCCAAGTTATTTAATAGAAACATTGCATTTTCATTGGTTTGTCTTTTGATAAATCGCCAATCATGAATCTCTCCTTGCATTAAAAGGTGACTATGGTTCAATCTCTTTAGATGTTATCTCGCTATCATCGAAAATTAACAATATTTTCAACAACAAAAAATTTTTTTAATACCGAATTCACTGTATGAACTGAATACCAAAGATTTCTCTTTCTGGAAAGAGGCCAGTACTTCATCAGTAACTAATAAATTCATAGGTTTAACTACTACACTCCTTTTGCTTTATAATGAAAACGACGAAGAGCTAATTTTACCTCAAAACTTATTTAATCAAAATTGTATATGAGAAAGCTTGTATTGGACACTTTTAAATCACTGGTCAAAGTCATAAAATTCTTGGTTCTTAATGAGGTATTAAACAGCTTAAGTTCCATTGTTTCAGAACTTTTAATATGCCTCCTACGCCTTCAATTTTCACGGTTTTCCGCTTGAACCGGCCACAGTGCTGACGTAAAATATCCTCATTGGTTGACAGATCATAGCTTAGAGTCATGGATCAGGATAACCGTTGGAGAGTTTCGTGGTTTTTCTCTCAGTGTAACGCAAATGTGGGCTAGTTCCATAAAGTATCCTCCACGAAGGCAAATTTCTTCCAATATTTGATCCAGGGGTTCCTTTATCTTCTGGATTGGGTTCAAAATTACAAGGCTATGGAGTTGAACATAGGTAGCTGCACATTTAAAATTGGGTCGGCTGATTAACGACGGTTATGAAAAATATAAAAAAAAAGTAGAAAGTTCAACAGCAGGAGTGATAGGGGAAAAAATAGCACAATCTACTTCAGAAAATGCACACATATTGTTTTATATTGAAAATCATTGCAATCAACATAAATATAGTATTTAAAATTTAATATTTTTTAATATTTCTAGGCGAAGATTTTCAAAAAATTCTCATTTTATTCCGAAAAAAAAAGATAATAGTTTAGAAAAATCTTTATAGTAATATCCTTTATTGGAAGCAAAAATTTTCTTATAATTTGGCATCCGTATCAGTTACTTTTATTCATTCCGAAATATTATTTTCCTTTATATTTCCGCATAACCTATAATTAAAATAGTTAAGAGTTAAACTGTCAGGTTTTATTCCATTAAAAAAAATTTTTTTTGGTTAAATAAAAATCGGGCATTCTGTTTCTGAATATTTAGAACCCAAAATATGATCTAGCATATTTTCACCACTTTTGAATGCTAGCTAAAAATGTCATTATTAGAAATGCCAGACTTATATAACTCAAGGAAGAAAATATTGAAGAGAAATTCGTTTTTTTTTTCAGTCAAATGAAGGTGTTATTTTCAAATCACTTATACAAATTCTAATTTTTTAGTCGCTGAAAGCTTTTTGCTATTAATACTAACTGCTATACAAAGTTACAGTATTCTTTATTCGTGTAGAAATCTTTTAAAAAGTTTCTAATGTATTTTAGTGTATTTATTTAATATATTTGATTGTCTAAACAAATATTTTGGTAACGTATGCTGAAAGTGAAGTGTTAATTGAAATAAAGTGATCCTAAAATTTTTCTGTGTTAAATTGACATTAAGGGATGCAAGCTTTTGATCACTTTCCCAAGCAAACTATTGGGACCATATTTTTCATATTGCGGTAACACCTCATAATTTGAGGTCTAGAATCCGAAGCTCTAATTGGAAACAAAAGTATGTTTATTCAGAGGAAGTGTGCTTTTGGGAATGCATGTTTAGCATGTAGTTTAGCATTAGCAAGTTTTAGGTCAAGCTCTTAAGTTCGAGTCCTGATACAAAAGATTCCGATCATTAGATCAAAAGTTATTCAGGATGTTTCAGTTCTTTCTGAATTTTTATATTTCGCTCACTATACATTACGATAGATGGAGGTTACTTCGAAACATGTTACTTCGAAACCTCCAGAAGACTGTTTATAGAATGTGTACAATAAGCGAAAAAAAAAACATTTCACTTATATAACTTTTGCATTAATGATCAAATCTTTTGCATTAATGATCAAATCTTTGCATCATACTTGGACTGATTCTTAATGGTTCGAGGGGGTGATTTCAAATGTACAAATTAATTAGTGCAGATTTACGAAAACAGCCACAAAAATGTACTTCCTCTGAATAAATATACCTTTTTTTCAACGATTTTAGATTCCTGACCTTCAAAATAAGGGGGCGGGGTGTAGCCGCAAACTGGGAAATCTAGCCCTAATATTTTGTCCAAGAGAGCGGTTAAAAGTTTAGGCCCCTTAATGTTAATTTTACTTTTTGTGTATTTCTCTACATCTAGAACTTTTTTGATGAATTGAAAAAATTTCGCACGAAATTATAAAATTTGTTTGTCCAAAGATTTCAAAAATAATTTTTAATAATTATTTACTATTATTTTATTTTAAAATAATCTAAAAAATTTTGATTTGTAAGGCATGAAATTATTTACATTTTAAAGAATGTAATTTTATTTGGCAAAATACAAAATTTGATTGAAATCGGCTGAATA
The DNA here is from genome assembly GCF_043381705.1 of Parasteatoda tepidariorum. Classification (NCBI taxonomy): domain Eukaryota; kingdom Metazoa; phylum Arthropoda; class Arachnida; order Araneae; family Theridiidae; genus Parasteatoda; species Parasteatoda tepidariorum. Next base: position 51,078,085 of record NC_092214.1, read on the forward strand.
GTTCATGAGAAATTGAATTTTTAATATTTGACAGTTTTAAACTTTGCTTTCTCGGGAACTATTTAACCGATTTTCAACTATAAAACCAATTTTCAATTTGTCAACTACTATTAAATAATATAATAAAAAACTATGAATAATTTTTCAAAATTATTTTTCCCATGGAAATATCTTTTAGATAAACGAATTTTAGAATTGCTTGCGAAATTTTTTTAATTTGCTTAAAAAATTATCAAGATACGGTGAAATGCACAAAAAGTAAAATTAAAAGTACCCCCCTTATTTTTGGGGGGATCAGAAATTCAAATCAGTTGAAAAAAAGATATGTTTATTTAATGTAAATTCATTTTTGTGCCTGTTTTCATAACTTGATCATCAGCGCTAATTAATTAACATATTTGAGATCACCCCTTCACCATTAAGATTGAGTTCTAGTACGTGATCATTAAGTCAGTTAATCAAGGTGTTTCATTTATTTTGTTGGTTATTTGCACACTGTGTATTACGCGTATTTACTGGAGTAATTAGATCAGTTCAGGAAGGTGATAGACACATCTTGAAACAATGCTGTAGTTGTAGTTCATTATGTCGCACTAGAGCTGCACAATGGCTATTGGCGACTGTCTGGGAAACATCCCTGAGGATGATCCGAAGACATGCCATAACAATTTTGATCCTCTGCAGANGGTATAATAGGTTTTCTACATACCACAGTATTAAAACGAGATGTATTTAATTCCATATTTAATTAAGCATTACTGGCGTCAATATTAGTTAGATTTTTTACGGTCCTCAAGAACCGATACTAGTTCGACCGACAAAATTTTTTATAAAAATAGTAATGTCGTTACTATTTATTTTCGAGAATTACAATTAACTAATTTTTGTAATAGGTACAAATTGAAATTTTAAAAAAATGCTAAATGAATGTAGGAAAGATGTAATAAAAAGTTAATTCGTGAAAATAAACCGTGAAAGATTGCCATGTTGTTATTGTCGCCAATGATGTTTAATTAGTATTGGCAATAGGTACGAATTTAAATGAAAAAGTATCGTACTAAAAGGCTAAATTAATGGAGAAAAGATGTTTCTTAACCTAGAAAAGGCATAAAAAATACCTTATTATTATTGATGCTTAATTAATTTTAGTAATGGGTACTACTGCATTATCTAAATAGGTGTTTTTTAATAAGTACTAAATATACAAATTATCAAGATAGGAATTATGTTTCCGGAAGAGACACTAGAGCTGGGATGGCGAACCAATGGCACGCGACACAATATTTTGGGCACGCCACCGATCACAAAGTTCCCTACGAAGCATATTAACAATTAAATTAAAATTCGCAAAAACCAAAAAATATTAAATTAAAAACAAATATGAGCAAAAATATTAACAATTAATGCCAAAAAAAACAATTAATAACCATAAAAACAAGCTAACAATAAATGACAAGCAAAAAAAATTAACAGTCCTGCTTAAATTAACAACTTACAACCTAATATAAGTTATTTGTCATCTAATCTGCAACAACAGAAGTCACACTGATGTTACTTGTTGAATTACGCGTATAACTGAGACATTGCAAAATGTATTTTTTCCCCATAGTAAATAGTTTCGAGTTGATATTATTTTGTATAACTATTTTCCCAAAAATCACGAAGTCAAAATTATTTGACGGCACGTCTATGACCTCATTAAACTATTTTTTAGAAAAAATGGCACGTTGGTGCATTAAGGTTCGCCACCCCTGATCTAGGGGATCCTTTATCTTCTGGATTGGGTTCAAAATTACAAGGCTACGTTAAACATTGGTTGTTGCACATTTAAAATTGGATCGGCTGATTAACGACGGTTATGAAAAACATAAAAAAAAGTAGAAAGTTCAACAGCAGGAGTGATAGGGGAAAAGATAGCACAATCTATTTCAGAAAACACACACATATTGTTTTATATTGAAAATCATTGCAATCAATATAAATATAGTAATTAAAATTGAATATTTTCAATATTTCTAGGCAAAATTATTGAAAAAAAATCTCATTTCATTCTGAAAAAAAAATAATAGTTTAAAAAAATCTTTTTAGTAATATCCTTAATTGGAATTTTCTTATAATTTGGCATCCGTATCCGTTACTTTTATTCATTCCGAAATATTATTTTCCTTTATATTTCCGCATTACCTATAATTTAAATAGTTAGAGTTAAACTGCCAGGTTTTATTCAATTAAAAACATTTTTTTTTTTTTGTTAAATAAAAATCAGTCATTCCGCTGAATATTTAAGACCGAAATCATGATCTAGCATATTTTCACCACTCTTGAATGCTTGCTAAAAATGTCATTACTAGAAATGCCAGACTTATGTAACTTAACGAAGAAAATATTAGAGCGAAATTCGTTTTTTTTTTTCAATCAAATGAAGGTGTTATTTTTAAATCACTTTTACAAATTCTAATTTTTTAGTCGTGGAAAGCTTTTTGCTATTAATACTAACTGTTATACAAAGTTACAGTATTTTTTATTCGTGTAGAAATCTTTCAAAAAGTTTCTAATGTATTTTAGCGTATTTATTTAATATATTTGATTGTCTAAACAAATATTTTGGTAACGTATGCTTAAAGTGAAGTGCTAATTGAAATAAAGTGATCCTAAAATTTTTCTGTTAAATTGACATTAAGGGATGCAAGCTTTTGATCACTTTCCCAAGCAAACTATTGGGACCGTATTTTTCAGATTGCTGTTACGCCCCATAATTTGAGCTCTAAAATTCGAGTCCGTAGGAAAAAAAAGTATGTTTATTCAGAGGAAGTATGTTTTTGGGAATGCATGTTTAGCATTAGAAAGTTTTAGGCCAAGCTCTTAAGTTCGAGTCCTGGTACATAAGATTCTGATCGTTAGATCAAAAGTTAATCAGGATGTTTCAGTTCTTATTGATTTTTTATATTTCGCTCACTATACATTATGATAGATGGAGGTTACTTCGAAACATGTTTATATCATGTGTACAATGAGCGAAAAAAAAACATTTCACTTATATAACTTTTGCATTAATGATCAAATCTTCATATACTTGGACTGATTCTTAATGGTGGTACGAAGGGGTGATTTCAAATGAACTAATTAATTAGTGCAGATTTACGAAAACAGCCAAGAAAATGTACTTCGATTTTTCAACGATTTTAGATACCTGACCTTCAAAATAAGGGGGGGGGTAGTCGCAAACTGGAAAATCTAGCCCTAATATTTTGTCCAGGAGAGCGGTTAAAAATTTAGGCCTCTTAATGTTAATTTTACTTTTTGTGTATTTCCCTACATCTCGAACTTTTTTGATGAATTGAAAAAATTTCGCACGAAATTATAAAATTTGTTTGTCTAAAGATTTCAAAAATAGTTTTTAATAATTATTTACTATTATTTTATTTTAAAATAATCTAAAAAATCTTGAATTGTAAGGTATGCAATTTTTTACATTTTAACGAATGTAATTTTATCTGGCAAAATACGAAATTTGATTGAAATCGGTCGAATAGTTCATGAGAAATTGAATTTTTAATCCTTGACTTTTTTAAACCTTGCTTTCTCGAGAACTGTTTAACCGATTTTCCACTATAAAACCAATTTTCAATTTGTCAACTATTATTAAATGATATAATAAAAAAAATATGAATAATTTTTGAAAATTATTTTTCCCATGAAAATATCTTTAGATAAACGAATTTTATAACCGTGTTCGAAAATTTTTTAATTCACTGAGAAAATTATCAAAATACGGAGAAATGCGCAAAAAGTAAAATTAAAAATACCCCCCTTTTATTTTTGGGATCAGAAATCCAAATCAGTTGAAAAAAGTCAGTTTTGAGTAAATACATTTCGGTGCTTGTTTTCATAACTTGATCATCAGCGCTAATTAATTAACATATTTGTGATCATCCCTTCACCATTAAGATTGAGTTCTAGCACGTGAAAATAGTACGTGATCATTAGGTCAGTTAATCAGGGTGTTTCATTTATTTTGTTGGTTATTTGCACACTGTGTGTTACGCGTATTTACTGGAGTAATTAGGTCAGTTCAGGAAGGTGATACACATCTTGCAACAATGTTGTAGTTGTGGCTCATTTATGTCGCACTAGAGCTGCACAATGGGCTATTGGCGACGGTCTGGGAAACATCCCTGAGGATGATCCGAAGATGCCATAACAATTTTGATCCTCTGCAGAAGGGATGGCATCCCCGCTTCGGTAGCCCGACGACCTTCACGCGAAGTCGAGCACTTTACAGTAAAACAATTTAACGTGGACCAATACCGCACACCCTCGGTCCCTACGCAGACTGATTCGAGTGGTCACCCACCCGCACACTGACAGCAGCCAGTGATGCTTGACTTCGGTGATCTGCTGGAAACCGTGTCTTAACGATCGGTCCACTACGGGACCTTGAAACAATGAGGAGCACAATATATAAGCATAAATAGTATAGTTAATGCTAGTGTAAAAACACATGTATAAAAACACATTTTGTTCTGCTTTATTGCAAAACAGCACAAAAAAACATCAGTTCTTTGAAAACATTAGTATCAGAAGTTAATATTTTTAAATAATGTTAAAAAATTATTTGTTTAAGTTTTTGCTTTTTTTTTTATGGATTTCTATTGATACCATTCTCAAAGCACCAGGAATGGTATTAAAATTAAAATAGGATAACAGTATGCACCAGGTTTTTGATTATTTAAAAAAAAAATTTATGTCTCGTCAGTGTACAGATTAATGTCACATGAGTTATTTACCATAAACCTTTAAAATAATAAGATATGAATATACTCTGAGGTTTAACGTTGGACCATAACATTAGTATCTTTTAGCACCATAATCTCGCGCAAATTTGTTGCAAACCTTAATAAAGCGTTGTATCGTTTTTCCGTTTTGTTCCACATAGTTTTTTTTTCTGCAAAAGAAACAGTATTTTTTAGGGGAAACGAAGTATTTGACGTTTTTAATTTTCCCAGTAGCTTTACGTATATAATCCAGTAACTTTTTTCGTTTTCAATTTTTCCAGTAGCTGACAGTATCGTCATCCATATTTACCGATTTATGAAAATTATCAATCACCGATTGCCGATTAAAAACACTTGCAGCATCTATGCAGTATTATCGATATAATATTTTCGAATTTTATGTATTGTTTTAAAGTCGGCATTTTAATTATGTTCTTATATTTGGATATACTACAACTTTTTAATAATTAAACCCCTAATGCGGCAAGAATTTATTAAAATCTAACTTTTGTTACTTGTCATCTTTTAAATTCTTTTCTTTCAAATATACCTACAAATTGTTATTTAATTTAAAAAACGAGGTTCTTTGAAAAGTTTTTTGCTAAAATAACTTTTAAAAAAATAAATAACCTAGCAACATTTTATTAGTCATGTTCAGGTAAAAAGATGCTTAAAATAAAAAAGAGGGTTATTCTCTTATTGAAACTGATATGAAATGTAATAATCAGTCTTATTTTTATTTATTTGAAAGAAAAAAAAAGAAATCGCGTGAACTTCTCAATCAAAAGTTCTCTCTTTAAGAGTAAGGTATTTTTTTTATTTCATTTCTATACTTCACAAAAGACAATAAAACTGAAGGGAATTAAATTTTAAATGTAGGATTATATTTATATATTAAAAAGCTATCCAATGTAAAAGTAAACCGCATAACTAAATCCAAACTGAGCATATACAATGATTGGTCGGTCACCTTGCAGTTTCATGAAAATAAGCTGTTGCCTCATAGTATTCCCTCTGGAAAAACAAAGCAGATTAGAAAATCTAATGAATCCTTCCGTATTTCTGGGATCCTTAAGGATCAGCTTGATATTTTACTTTATAACGTTGGCCCCAACAATCTCCAGATCTCAAACAAGCATTGGGGGAGGAAGTAGAAGAAGCATCTTGATACCTTGATTTAAAACCTTCTAGTTTTAGACTGTTAGAAAGTGTTATTCAATGCCACAAATGACCTATAAACCTCTCGCAGATTTCAAGTATCAAGGCTCTATTATAAGGGATGGTCATAATGAAGTAGTCATTCACTCTATAACAAAAATGTTTAAAACTTTGATTATTATTTAAAAATGCAATATGCCTAATATACAGATGCCTTACTGCGCATACAGAAATTGAAATAGAATATACGCTTAACATTAATTGTTTGTAAAAAATATTAAGTCAAATACTACATAGAAACCTACATAAATGCTTCTTTCTTATCAATATTTTTTTTCCATCCAATTTATCATGCCATAAGCATCATTGATTGACTAGATGTTTTTTTTTAATCCGATAGCTTATCCATACTAATTACAAGGTTATTACAGTGACCTTCTTATTTAAGTTTTTATATATTTTTGCTCAGCTTTTCACTACGTAAACATTTAAAACAATGCTTTCAAATTGCTTCTTGTTACTTTTAATGGCTTGTTTTTGATCCAAGTTGATATATTTATATCACTTATTGTTTCGATATATTCTGAAACTGATTATTTTTAATTTCACTGAAATTTCACGTAAATGTTCTTTCCATTAAATACTGCATGTCTACTTGGTATTTTGAATCTCGGTATTTTTTGCATTTTTTAAATAATTTTCGAATCTTTGTAAAAAAAAATATCAATTATGCACATAGAGCAGTGGTCTCAAACCCCCGGGACGTTGACCGGTACTGGTCTATGGATCAAATGGTACTGGCCACCCAAGGAACTTTCTATTATTTCCATTTTATTTACTGTGGTGCATTTTTCTCGGGTTTGTTCGACTTTCCATGGACGAGAACCGGGAGATGAAAGACACCTAAAGCAGCATCAATACCACTCGTGTAATTGTATTTTACTTTGAATACATTTTTAAATACAATTAAACTAAAAATTTTAAATCAAAACACTCAAAAATATATACAATCATTGTTCTACCCTAGCCTCATCGCGCCTCGGTAAAATTATGAAACGTTGACGGGTCTGCGTCAATAAAAAGGTTCAGGAGCACTGACATAGAGGGATTGCTAATTAATTTGAGGATAGAAAAAATTAAAACCTTGCCAAAAACCTGACGAGCCATTATAGAAGAGGGTGCGATTAAAACTGACATTCAAATTCACTTTGAAAGTCAGAGGAAATTGAGAGCAAGTAAAAGACAATGCTAAAAAATTTCAAACTTACTTCTGCAATAAAATTTGCTTTTATGTTTTTAACCACGCCTTCCTTAACAGTTATTCATCCGATTTTAATTAAGTTTCCGCTCTTTTCTTCGCTTGAATATTTATTTTAGAGTCCCCAAAAGTATACTTCCTTACTTCATTTTTGACAAGGATTCTAAACATATATAGTAAATTTAGGGGTAACGAAACATCGATATTACCACCCACATCAATGCGTACATCGATATTTCCACCCACATCGATATCGATGCGTACATCGATATTACCATCCACATCGATGCGTACATAGATGATTTAATGCAAATAAAAAGTGCAAATGAAAAATGGTCGAAAATGCAAATAAATGACTAAGAATCTGCAGATAAATGAACTAAATAATTAAAAAAAAAATTTTTTTTGGATGTGAAAAAGTATGCGAATTAATCGTAAAATATATCAATATTAATTTCCTACTCTTCCACTTATCTGTGAAAAGTGGATAATGATCTAGGAGGATTTATGACTGTACACGCGACTGAACGTGATAAAAAAAATTGATGCATTCAAAAAGAAATCTTCACGACCTTAATGCCGATGAGCTAAAGGACTAGATTAAATAGTATATCAGCCCAAAGTGTCATATGAAATATGATATGGGATACGCAAATATCTCAAGTGGGGAATGGGCCGGGAAAAAAACCGAAAAAATGTTCACACAATCTTTTGTTTATGTGCAGCTTTCGAAGCGTGGTACGATAACTGTACATGCAGCTTTCTCCTTCATATTTTCTTGTTTTTGTTAGCATCCTTGAAAAAATTTTTCTTTCTAATCTGTTAGTTACGATCGTAATTACGCCTTAGCAAGAAATAGCTATGATGGAATTAAATCATTTAACTTTATGTCGCGATTTCAAAGAAACGAGTTTTAGGAGAGTTTTGAGTTTGTTATCTTAAGTTGTTGAGTTAGATGATCTGAATTAGTCATTTTCCTCTTGAAACTTATTATAACTTGAAAATTGGATGGATATTTTATTCTGTGTTCAATTCTGAATATATGAAAAGTTCTTGAAGTTTTATAATAAGAAACTGAAAATGGTATATTAAAGGTTTTCTTTTCTTTTGGTAAGTTTTTTATTCCTGGAGGAACAATTAAATAATATATTGCAGACAGTGATTGATCAAAAGTTTTTGAAAAAAAAATTATAGAGAAGATTTCATGTAAACTGGAAGACCGTCACAATTTCCAAGAAACATGAACGCATGGGATTAATGAAGTAATTATGTATCTTTAAATTAAAGCATCTGAAATATAAAATTGATATAAATACGTAATTTTCAAGGTAGTAATTAGAACTAAGAAATTAAATTCTTGTATGCAATAGGATAACTGAAAAAAAAGCTGATTTCCGATCTCGACATTTTAAATTTGTTTTCGCTTTGAAAATTCAGTGGAAAATGATTATGTAATCTATCATGCACCTATCATCTTTCTCTAAACATCCTGTAATTATATTTTAATAAAAGTAGCTTTACAACAATTTATTAAAACTTTTATTTAAGGAAAAAGTTTGCCAGATGCTAGTTATTAAAGAATATTAAGTATAAGATCTCCAGATGCTAGGTAATTTCATGGTTTTATTGAGTCTTTCCCTGAACTTGAATATTAGAAAGTTAAATTTAGACAAAATTATAAAACTTTCAATTTTCTAATTAAAACCAAAATTAGAAAGAAGTGATCCTGAACTAAAAATAGATTTGTTTCAAAGGAAAAAACGATGCAAAAGTGTAAAAAATAAAAACTTTTATTGGCAGTTTTTTTTTTAAAAAAAAAAAAAAGTAATAATAGAGAAGTTTAAAAGTAATGAAAACTAACTTCAAATCATTTTTCTCAAATTTGGTTGCATTTCGAGCAAAACTTGACTCCTAATATCAATTGAATTTAAGCTAATTCATAATATCAACTAAAAGGTTTAGTTAAGCAAATAAAAAGTTTCGCTATTTCCATCTGGGTGTGCAACTTTCTGGTTATATAATAAAAGTGTAAAATACTTAGAGTTATTAGTTGCTACTTTATATAAAATCAGCGACATTCCTTTGAACAATTTTTTAATTAAATTATAAGTCTTATGGTTCAAATTATTTATTGATTTTGTATATCTCATCAGGATAAACATCGAGTTGTCAATCAACGAGTGAAGTATGCATTACTTTTTAAATAACTCTTATTTTTGCGTAAACATAAGTCATAACTTCCGCATGAATCAGGAAAACATTTAATTCCCCTGGTAATCTTTTCACATTAATTATAGAATATATTTATTCCTTGATTCATCATATTTCATAAACTTTTTTCAAACTACCATGCTAAACATGCTTTTAATCTAATAATAAATATTATTTAAAAAAAAATTCAAATGATGACGAAAGATGTTTATTATTGCTTAATGCGGTTGATAAAATAAAATAATAATAAAATACTTCATAGTTGGTGAAATATTATAATGTGATAATTTCTTTGATTATTGCGATGAGTTTCAACAGTTAATAAAAAAAATGAATGCCAAGAAAAAATATTACAACTTTTATACTAAAAAAAAAACATTTAAAACTACCATTTTAGATTTAACAAACGTCATATACAAATTTATTTAAAAAATAGAACATATTTTAAAACAAAAATATATTTGAGCATAAAATGTCATGTTTCTTTCATTGTACTGGGCTATACAGTGTGATCCGTAATCACTACCCCTAACATATATTTTTTGAATCCTTGTCAAATTTGAAATTAAAAACTTTCTCATTGCGAATCGTATATTTAAGAGGAAAAAAACAAAACAGAAACACTATAAAAATCCGACAAACCATTTCTGAAAAAGTCTGGATTTAACGATACCAATTGGATTGTCAGAGCAAACATAATAACCGCCACTCACTTCCTATCAGTGTCAGCCCGCAATCAAACTGGTTTTAATGTTTTTCAAAATGCTTTTCTCAATAGTTAATCATCAGATTTTGAAAGCAGTTTTTGTTTTTTTCCTTGCTTATATGTAAATTTGCGATTCCTTTTTGTTAAGATTCTTTATTTAATATTTAGCAAGAAATCTAAAAATATATATTAAGGGAGGTGTTTACGGAACGCTCAGTATAAAGGACGTTCCATTGATTATTTTTATTCCTTATGTTTTGTATTCTGCGTGAAGGAACATTCTCTCAATTTAAAATATTTTTAACAATTTTGAGGCTTATGAAATAAATGAACTGAAATAGCAATAACATTTTCAATACACTATCGGATTTCCTATTAAATGTCATTTTACTACTTACTACATTTTGAAATAATTGAGATTGAGAATTTGAGAGCCCAGTGCCAATTTTTATCAGGATGAAGCTTAGGATGTCCAGCGTAAAACACCTGGAACACCTTCTTATTCTTTTCTTCACCCTTTGAAGAATCTCCTTAGCCTTCGAAGTTCTTTTTTTCTATCTTTTAGATTCTGAACTTTATGGGGAAACACTTGAGTTCTTTTTTATATTGTATTTCCTTTTTTTTTTTCTGTGAGGTACAATTTTCCACTTCTTATTCGCCTCAAGTTTCAAACGGTTACTATAATAAAACTTTTAATTTTGTATCCTGATAAACTATGAGGTGAACAAGAAAAAAAGCTTAAAAGATGAGTCTTTGCTTTAAGATAGGAACTGTTTTAGAATATTTAGGAAGAGGGATATTTTTTTTATTTTTTATTCGTGGACGTGATCTAAAGTGCTGAACGCCATTTTGTCCGATAAGACTTGCAGCTGAAATTAGAATTTACATTGTGACTAAAAGTCTCATGTGTGTAACATTATAGTTTCAAGGTCGAAGTCTGACAGCTTAGATAGTGCAATAATTGGTGTGATTCTTCTAATGTTCAGCTTTTACATAATTAGTGCGCATGTTTATTAAGATCAAAAATATATTTATAAGAAAACAATTTTTTTTAAATTTCGAGTTTAATCAATTTTCATCTTATTATTTTTAGAGGTTGTTATGAATATAATATCGTTTAATGTTCATAAGGGATAGGAGTATTTAGATTATAGATCCGTTTATTTCCTTGAAGCAAATTTTTATTAACAAGCATATATCGACTTTCGTTCTATAGTTTTCGTTCTATAGTTTTAGATCTATAGTTTAATCTGCATGTGCAGAGGGGAGCAAAGGGTGCAATGGCCTGTGGGCTAATTTACAATCCAACGATCATCAACGAATCCTTCCCTTTTTTCGAGATTTTCCTTTTTGCTGTAGTTGGTTGCAAGCTTTTATATCTTTTCAAATTTGTGATCTGAGTTAAAGAAAGTCAAAAATGATATTTTTCTTTACTTTAAAAAAATACCAAACTGAAGAGCTGGTTGTATAAAACCGCTGGATTGGAAAATCACGGTTCGAGGCATCCAGATAAAGGAAGAATTCAATCGAAGATTAAGTGCATTAAATATATTACAGACATTTTTTTATCTAATTAAATCATTTGTAAGAAAACATTTTTATGAAGAATAAACTATGGTTTTCCTACCAATTTAATAATGAATGAAGATTCAGATAATTTCAATTAAAAATTTTCTTTGCATCTAAGAAAAATTACGAAATTTTGTTGGAAAAAAGAAAACTTTTCACCACAAAATAATTTTCGCATTCATAAAAATGAATTTAAAATATGGGATTTAGATTCTAATGACTATTTATCGTTCTATATTATTTATTTTCAATTAAATTGATTAATTTTTGAACTCGCTACTTCTCTTTTAAGAGACATGCTCGGGCGAGTTTACCTGAAAACTCAAACGATTATACCTATTAACTTTTAGATACTCTGAGAAAAAAAGTTTGGTAAAAACTACCAGAACATGGCAAAATTTGCGGTGTTTCAGAATCTATGGGAACCCCAGAAGCCATAATTTTTTTAAAAAAGCGTTTTAGTAATGATTTTTGTGAAATTAACAATAAAATATTGTTTTCTAAAATTTGATGAAATTTGGTAAATTTATCATAATACCTTAAGAGTATGGCGTAAAAACCGTTTATTCGGTTCAATTTACTTTTCAGTAGTATTTTTTACTAAATGAGTGGCAATAAGAACTGCTATAGTTTTAAAAATTAGAATTTCCGGTAACAGAACTTTGCCTTCGTGTGTGTATATATATATATAAATAC
>NC_092214.1:51090531-51148138 GCF_043381705.1 Parasteatoda tepidariorum
AGATAGATAGATAGATAGATAGATAGATAGATAGATAGATAGATAGATAGATAGATAGATAAAAGGTAAGTACTAAGTATTATCTGAAGAAATATACCGATTAGGTATAGGATTAAGGAAAATACATTGTTCTTAGTTTAAAAATTAATAAATAAAACATTGAATTGCACAGTAGGCGAAATAAAAAAAAATCAAATTGATCATTATTTAATTTGATCACGTAGAACAGTAAAATATAACATATTTCCTTCCTTACAATGCATAGCGTTACATTAAGTTGCATTTGCTCTAAATAAGGCTCATTAAAAGCACTTTTAATTATCGAACACTTAAATCTTTTAACATATTCAACAAGTTCGAGTAAAATCTCAAACTGTTAAGTATAAGTAGCTCAGAAATAAAATACCACAAAACAGCTGTCAATGTAAAATATTAATGCATTAAAACCCAGTTAAAGGTGGACAAATTGGATGTAAATCTCGGATCAAGTTATTAGACACGTGCTTAGCAGCTAATAAATTGAGGCTTCTGTTCCTTCAAGTGGGGTCAAAGAGGAAAGATTTAAAGGTGATGGGGCCCCATCTCTAACAATTACGGCTTTATGAATGTCCCATAGATATTCATAGGGAAAATGTTTACTGGTTACAGGCATTTTGCTGAATTTCAATATATTCTCTAGCATATGCCTTAAAGAATAATTTATCCAAATGGATATTCCTTCAATTAATTCATGCATTTATTAATTTATTTTATTTATTTTTATCTATTATTCTAGAATTTAATTCATGGATATAGAACACGAGTACACTTTATTACTAATTATACGAGTGTGATTCATTTTATTTGGTGCACAAAAGGAAAAAAAATGCAATTTTGAAAATGCTCTTCGTATTTCTTATAATGCACAATCATAATACACAACTAAAAAAGAAACTTTTAAAATCGTAGAAAATTTGAGACAGGAGCATTAAATAGGTTAAATAAACAGGAAAAAAAAAGAGTTTTAACTAGTCAAGCTTCAAGATTTTTTAAGTGTGCCTCAATCTACATAGCATTACAGCTAACATTAAGGGAAAACTAGTTAATTTCTAAGAGATATTTCACTGCTACTAGTATACTAATTTTAAAAAGGCATTTAAAAGTTTTCTGACGAATGATGAGTTAACGGTTCTCTTAAATCATAGAGTGAATAGATGTGATGTGATATTTTAATTTAATTGTTAATTATTTACACATTTTTTAAAAATATTATTTTGTTAATTTTCTTTTTCATTTCTTAAACGAAGTATAAAATATTTGATAAACTTTTTAATCTGTATACCGAAATAACTTCATAACCTGATAAATTCAACTTCTCACGTTTCATCTTGAAAACTCTTGATTTCAAAAGCCTGAGCAAACCTATTATCCATGAACTATATAACTTATTATTAAGAACCTTATCAAACAAAACCTAATAAGTTATATATACTTAAACCTACGTTATTATAAACAAAAGTTTGATCTTATAACTTTGTTTTAAAATTACTAAACTGTAAAAAAAAATTCCGGATCAAATTACGGTAGAAAAAACTGGTACCCAGCGTGCAGCATCCGTAAAATCCATTTTTGCTGTAAAATTCCTCACCGTAATATTGTACAACTATATTTATTTAGTTGCAGAGATTCAACGATTTAACAGTAAATACTACCGTAAAAATTACGGTATATCAGATTTTGTCCATTAAATTTTTCGGTAAAAACGGATTTGACGGTAAAAAGTACTGGCACCCAAAATACCGGTACTTTTTACCATAATTGGATCTGAAATTTTTTACTGTGTAGTTTTTTTTCTTTTTCAAAAGCTATTTATGAATTTTAACGAATTTTTAAAAACGTCATAGCATGGACTTATGTTTCTCGATACCTTATTTAAAAAAGAACTCAAGTAAAGTTTACATTTGTTTTATATTAAATGAAAGATTATAGCGACTAATTTAATATTGTTTATTTTTGATCTTTCTATTTATCTCATTCAAGATAATAATGAGAAGTTTATCACTTTTCATATTTTCATCACTTGGGAGTTTTTTTTCCTGCTTTGAATGAGGTTTAAGAAGAGGGTAAAAATAAGATTCATGATGCAGTTAACATACCCTCTAAGACCTTTTTTACCCTCTTTTAAGCAGAAATAAGCCAAAATTTACCAGATTTCAACACTCGATAAATAGATATAAAGCAATTCGACGTCATATTTTTTTACCTAATTGGATACTGTCAACTTCTTAAAGCTAATTGGGATCATATTTTTAACGACCCCATTATCCATTAAATTGTAAAGGGAAAGCATTGTAAAGCATTATCACTTTACTCTAAGAAATTTCATTGAGTATAAATGAATAAAGCAATGAATAAATGAATGAAGTAATGAATAAATGAATATTAAATGAATGAAGCAATGAATAAATGAATATTAAATGAATAAAGCATAAAATAATGAAAAGCAATGAATAAATGAATATTAAATGAATAAAGCATATAATAATGAAAAGCAATGAATAAATGAATAAAGCATTATCTTAAAATTTTAAAGAACATTTAACAATTCAGTTCATTACAGCTTTTGCATTAACTAAGATCGTAATTATTTAAACCAGATTGCTAATTTAAATTACTTAACTGTTTTTAATGTACAGTATGTCAAAAAAGGACTAACCTGAATAACTTTTGATCTTATGATTGGACCTTTATGTTCTAGAGCTCAATATTAATAGTTCGAGGGGGTGAGCTCAAATATGCTAATTTGTGCAGCCGATATTGTAAGTACGAAATCGGACACAAAAACGTACTTTCTCTGAATAACCATACCTTTTTTATCGATAGATTCAAATTTCTGACTCCAAAAATAAAGGGGATAGCCGTAATCTGGGAAATATGGTCCTCATGGGTTGGTCAAGAGAGCGATCCAAAGTTTTAGACTCCTTAAGGTTAATTTTACTTTTTGCATATTTCACCATATCTTGAGAACTTTTTAAGTAAAATGACAAAAATTTGCACACAATAATAAAATTCGTTTGTCTAAAGATAATTTCATGTAAAAAATAACATTTAGTAAATATTTATAATTTTTTATTATTTTATTTATTAATTGTTGAAAAAGTTTTGAATTGTAAAGTATAAAATTTTTTACATCATTTCAAAATATTTAATTTTACATAGCAAAATAGCAATTGAAAAGAGTTGGTGATACGTTATATGCTGTGATACTTTGGAGGTTAGTGAGTTTTAACTTTCGGAATATAGAAAAAAAACTTTTCTATTTACTAGTGCATAACTTTGTTTAAATTTTTCTCTAAATTCTTGTTTGCTTTGAATAATATTTGCTTAGTCACATTAAATAAACGAAAAAATGAAGAAATTACTGCCTGCGTCATTAATACTATATACTGAGTCAATATGCATACATGAGTAAACAGCCTTATAGAAGGCAATGATTAAATAATATTTGGTGAGCTTTTGTATTGTTTTTATGAAAGCACATGAAATGATTAAACCACCGATATGGCTTTACATTACATACATTTACTATACATTTATATATTTATTTTTGTGAAAAAATATTGAAAGAAATAAGAATCACATATTTTATTATTTACGAAAAGATACAAAATATTTTGTTTCGTTATAAAGCAAAGTTGTAAAGGGTTAAGAAATACATTCGCTCTGAATCTTATTTTCCACTTAAGTTAAGGGAGAAAAATCAGTACTCTAGTTATCTGAAATGTCACTTTGAAGTTAAAGAAATATTAATTGCGAAACTCTTTTTTAGTATTTTTATAATCTCTTTACATGTCGTGAAGCAGAGAAATTCAACTAGGCTAGAGACAACAAATTGGTCGGCTTCTTATGTATACAAGCTCTTCTTACACAGATATTTTTTTTTTAAACTTTCATAAGGTTTTTCATTCTTCGTTTTAGTTTGTCCGAATGAATCAGTCGGCGTCTAACTGTGAAAAGCTTTTTGCATTCACTTGAATTAAATGAAAATAAAAGTTAGGAAAAAAATTTAATGATAATAAGACAAAACTTCAGTGAAAAAATTAATAGGAGAAGGCATGGGAGATAAAGGTCATTGGACCTAGCACAAAAAAAAAGTTTTTTCTTGACAAACTGTATGAAATCATTCATGATTTCGTTGTTAAATTTCTAACTGAAATAGATATAAATAAACCTTTAACTCATTTTTAAGAGTGATAAGGTCTCTGCCAAATGACTGCAGATGGTCATGTGATTGTTGATTTTAAAGAATAACTGTAAAAAATAACTGTAAATTCTACAGAAAAAAGTGCATTTTTCACAGAAAAAAATTGCTCTAAGAAAAAATTCAGATTTTCTTTCTGTTTTTAATCGTTACCCGAGAAATGGTAAAAACTCCGAGTTTTTTTTTTACGGACTTTTTCTGTATATTTGACTGTTTAAGCCTGTTATGTTGACAAAACTATTTTTCTCCCTAATCATGAACGGATTAAAACCATCAGTTCAAATACTAATTTTTGCCCTTCTGTTTTTTGTTTTTTGAAATTCTACTGAATTTACTTCCAAAATTTGAAGGTAATGAATAGTTTTAGAGAAGTAACAATACCTACCATTTTTTCTTTACTACTATTTTTTCTTTACATCCTAGAACTACCATTTTTTCTTTATCTGTTCACAAAAAATGTTATTTCTCAGTATAATGAAATTTAATGTTGAGTTATTGATGGTAGAGCTCAATGTTGATGGTAGAGCCCAATGTTGATGCTAGAGCCCAAATAAGTTATACTGTGCTAATTGTAAATTGTATTAAGAGCTTCCAAGCAAGATGAACAAATGTTGTTATAAACTAAGCCTAATGTAAAGGAAAAGGAAAAAAAAGCCTTCATGTTTATCTTAAGAAGGCATTCCTCCCCTTCTGAGGAATGTTATTTCCCGAGATCTATTAAGAAAATTTCTTTCAAATTTAATGATGGGTAAAAAAAATCGTGAAGAAAGTTCATGATATTAAAGTTTCAATTATTTTTTTACTCTACTTTTTCTGTTACTTTTAAATTCCATTCAATTTTATTTACTAACAAGCAAAGTTCTGAGCAATAGTTATATTACA
Organism: Parasteatoda tepidariorum; assembly: GCF_043381705.1. Classification (NCBI taxonomy): domain Eukaryota; kingdom Metazoa; phylum Arthropoda; class Arachnida; order Araneae; family Theridiidae; genus Parasteatoda; species Parasteatoda tepidariorum. The sequence continues at coordinate 51,095,654 of NC_092214.1, forward strand.
ACCTCCATGCATTTTAAAAATTTAAATCTGAAGAATCTTTTTTCGTCTGTAAATTTCACTGATTCTCACAAGAGAAAATTGCGCTTGAAAGAAATATTTAAATTTTTGAATGTATGTTAAATTTTTAAATGTAAAGAAAATATTTAAATCTCTAAAAATTAGCTATTAAATATCATTTATAAAAAGAATTGAATATCTTAAAATTAGGTTTTAAAGCTGACATTATATTATATTTCTACATTTCATTTTCAAATTTGTATTTATAAAAATATTTAAAATCGCTTAAATTCTGTTTATCTTTTTCAGGCATCTCCAACGACAAGCAATGCAAACGAAAGACGAACAAGTGGAAGAACAGGATGGCCTCAGCATGTCTGGGCACTGGAATTAAAAACTGAAAATCCTTCTTAAATTTCTAAGAGAAAGCAGATCATTATGAGTTGTACAGTCCCCGAATTAATCTGGAAGTGTAGCAGTTGATAAAAACTTCTTTAAAAAAGAGCTCAAATACCATGAAACGGAGAAAAAAAAATAGAACTTTTGTCAACACTAAAATTTTGTAAACTGCTACCATTTCGGAGATGTTTTGAGCTTATATTTACTTATTACTAGTTTATGCATCTAAAATAATATCACCGGATAAAAAAACTAGTCATTCTAATAGAAATCATGCCCAGCATCATTTAATATCGTATGATGTCTGTTTTGTCTATGATGTTTGTAAACCTATGATGTTTGCTTTTTCTTATTACGAGTTGAACCCGTTCACTAAGGTGTCCATTAACACGCATTTGCACGCTTACTTTGTAAATGGTTTGTTGTTTTTAGTTAACCTCTTAATTATGAGTGAACTGTTAATACCCTATTGTCGAAGAAAACAACACTAAAGTTCATTGAAGTGGACTAATATGTAACTGGTTTCTTGAACTTTCAAGAACCCTTTTACATTTCGAGTCATCTGCAAAGTATCCTGCCTCTTGAAGGCTATAGATAATGTATGAGACACATTGGAATAGCAGGTAAAATGCCGAAATCATTATCTCCCCAATTCTGTTGATTAGCGTGATCAAATTCTCAGCGAGTTGGTTGAACTGGTGCAAAACCCAGTAGGCACACTTTAAAAAACAAAATCCAGATAATTCACGAATGCGAAAGTGAAGTTACAAAGTAATAAATGATGCTTTTCGTGATTTCTTTTTAGGTAACTAAATTTTTGTCCGTTGAGATTACTTTTAGATGCAAGGTAACTACATTCACGAATTTATGATGCAAAGATAAACCAAAGAGTTATTTATGTAATATAGAACTACTAGAAGACGCATGAACGTTGAAGACTGATATTTTACGTTAAGAGAAAACATTGAATAACATATGTCAATGTATGATGGCCTTCAATGAATCCCCCTCCCTCCCCCTAATCACATAGTTATTAATGACTGCTTAACAAACTTTCACTTTAATCGTTTTTCATTTTTCTTATTACGTATTGGGAAAAATTGCATGAATATAAATTTCCCTCTTTTTTGTTAATTATTTTTACAAAATAAGATCAAGAAGCAATATAAGGGTTTAACTATAAAGTTATTTTTCATTAACTAACTTTATATTCAAAATATTATAGAAGCATAGTATCCTTTGTGTAATTTAAGAATTATGATTAATGTAGCACTTATATGAGTAAAACATTGCTATAAACTTTCAAAAACACCATATGCTAGGAAACTAAAGTAATATGGTTATGTTGCTTGCACAGTGGACAAAAAAAAAAGAAAAAAGATCGGATTCTTATATAAAGTTTAAGAATTCATAATAGTTTGGGATGCAGTGTTAATATATAATAGTTGAAAAGCACATTTTAGGTCCACAAATTTACGAGTTACATTTATTAATTTTATTTCTTTCTGATAGGCGTCACATTTTGCGATTAGCAGACTCTCGACATAATTAAACGATCAAGAATCCGAATTCATCGGAAATATCGATATCTCAAAATGTGTAGGACTTTATAGATTGTTCGTTAACTAATTGTTAAGGAACGTTATTTAAGGTGGGCTTTGCGAACTAATAAAATTCTCTTGTTCGCTGTACCTGTAATATTATCAGGTTATCTTTTCCCTTTAAATGTCATTGCCTGTTAAAATTAGTTTGATAATTTTCACTACTCATCATGTTATTTTACTCGCATGAGTCACTTTGTTGAAGGGGTGGTAAGTAATGTGAAAAGGCACAAGCCAAGTACCCTTAACCTTGCATAACTAGTGAAAATAAACTTATGTGACTTACGTACACTATTATATTAAAAATTGACTATGTCTTACCAAATGACTCTACTTTTGCACTAGCAATTAAATTAACAGTAAACTTTTTTTTTTATCTCTGTAACGATACGAGAAACATTTTTTTTATAGAAAGGCAGAACATCCACAGTTTAATAAGTGCAATGCACAAAAAAGCAGGACATCAACAATTTATTAAGTGTAACGTAGAAAAAAGCAGGACATCCACAATTTAATAAGTGCAATGCTTTTTGTGTTTTCTCGTCAAATTTTCTGCTCCATAAATTTTTTTTAATGTAAGTCGAATTCCCTCTCCCTTTTACGTAGTTAAAGACGTAACAGTGGACATTATAGATAGTCTCCTTAGGTGGGAACACAATCACATTATACTCATAAAGCAGTGTACAATCACTTTATTATTTCCCTCTCCCTTTTATGTAGTTAAAGACGTAACAGTGAACATTATAGATAGTGTCATTGGGTGGGAGCACAATCACATTATACTCATAGAGCAGTGTACAATCACTTTATTATTCCGTTATGTAGTACATACAAGGTTAAATTGACTTTACTTGCGATGCTGTATTTTTTCAGTGATATTCTGCTAGACTCTGAAGTAAAAAAAATATAGAATTCTTGTTTAAAAAAAAGATTATTACTTGTATGGTTGTATACTCGGTAGCAGGAACCCTCTATCATGGCAGAGGGCTTCGCAGATTATTACAGCATCTGAAGATTGTTTTTCATACAAGTTTTCTTTTGATTTTTAAAAAGCACACAAACATATGAGGAAAATTGCTGATTCTTCTTTTTTTGAAACATCTCTAAACTTGTTTCCAATAAAAATAAAAATGCTGAATTGAGAGAACACCGCAATGAACAAAAAGTAAAAGCAATTTTTCTGTTACTTGATTACAGGCTTCTAGGAACAGCTGTATAGAAATTTATTCCATATATATATTTTTTGTAGTACAATTGCATAAAATTCAACAAAGTTTAAATAACAAAGTTCAGATGTATAATTTTAAACACAGAGAAAAAAATTCTGGAAAAATTACCGTGTTTTATGGTTACATTTCTGACATTACGACATTACATTTTGCTATTTGTTAGATTAAACTAAATTTGTGCAATAATAATCTCTGTCTAATTGCGTTGAGGTCGCAGCAGACAAATTTGGATTTATGATGTTGTTAGTACTGCAGATTTCCTCTGTACATTTTGCTGCCGGGGTTGTGTAATATTTGTGTGCTCAATGTTATTCAATAGAGCTCATAAGAAAATTTTTGTGCAAATTTGCACAATAAGCTTGACAGCTAAAGTGTTATTATTATATGAAATATATTATATGTGATATGTAACTGTGTTGTTTTTGTAAGAACTCTTATTAAATCTTTGAATTAACTTAATAAGAGTTACATTTTTGATTTAGTTAAATAAACCAAAGATTTTTGATTATTATAAACATTTATTTTTTGTAGATGTGATTTATTTAAATATAGTAAAAATGAAACATGCGCGATGCTTGTGATTACTTAAAGTAAATCATTCAAAGTAATTAAGTCTGAACCTATGTAGAAAAATCTAATTTTTCGGTTCATTGTGATATGACTATGTCATCGTTCACATTCAATAATAATTTATAACCTACAATGGATACAAAATTATAGAACTTGAAGTAAAACAAGAAATAAATAAAAATAGTAGCGCATAAGTTATTCAAAGTAGTTAAGACCCCATCCATGTCCAAAAATCAAATTTTTCGATTATATTTCGACACATAGGAAGCGTTACATTGGAAGAATTTAAACTTTTTTTATCCAGAAAGTAATAATGCAAATTACTTAATTTTTTTTATATGACATGCATTATACGCTTGTTTTTTAATATAATTTTTTTTATTAACGGATTCTGTCATACAAATTATTCAAAGTAATAAAAAACCAATCTATCTCGGGACGGATTATAACGGATTCTGTCATACACTTTAGAAACTTTTTTTAAAGTAAGGAAAATTGGTCTAAGCCACTACATGATGGTATACCTTAGACAGTGGTGACATCTCCTGGATCCGTTGAGAAATAATGTTGTTTATTTGTGCTCGTCTGCGCATGACCACTGAATAGTGGAAGTGAGCAGGACCACAAATGCATCATACGGAGTACGTTTTTCTCGTCTCACTTTTGAATATAATTCTCTCACCTGTACGTACGTCATGATATTTTGTTACGTTAACTGATTTTAAATTAATTTTATACGATGGTTATTGAATAAACCTTTCTTAGTTTTTGCTTAAGAATGTAGTCCTTTTTATTAAGGTTGTGCTATACAATTATACTTAGCCTATAATGGATTTTTTAAAGCAAAAAACAATCAAAGGTTTAATAAACAACTACCATATGTTGAACCTTAGATTATTGAATGTTACTCCAAGGATAACATTCATTTAGAGTTCTTTTCCTTTGAACTTGATAGTTGATTATATTTGGATATTCATATAATCAAAACTTGATCTCCCTGTTGATCTATGGAATAAAATAAACGTAATATCGAAGAATATTTCATTTTAATATTTAAAAATTTGTAACTTCAATAAGAACATAGTATTTTTTAAACTCGGTGAGTAGCTTAGTTCAAAGAGAATTGCGCCAACTGGACCTGTTGCGCATACTTTAGACGGTTCAAGGATACTATTAAGAGACTGGTCCAAGGTATAACATGCATGCACTTTTCTCCGTACTTAAAAAGGCTTAACAGAACAAATTACTTAACTTAAAAAGTTGGTTTTTCTTTTAAAGAGAGTGTCATTTTGGTACTTAGCAACCTCAATTTTGCTTTCAAATGGCTCATTCATTGCGAAATAGACCAATGGCCGTTACCACCATAACACAAATTTTTAGGAAACCTTTTTTACGGAAAAGTGCAAACAAAATAATTTTATAAATTTTCTGGATCAAAATTACTATTAGGGAGCATTTTGAAATTTGACTGAATTTAACAAAACGGTGAAACAAAAGGTTAGTATGTTCCTACGACTACAATTTTTTTATTTATGAGTTATTTTTTTTAAATTTAGGGGTAATTAGAAAAAAAAAGTGAGAACCATGTAATTAAGCTATTAAAATTTTGAAAATAAACATGTAAGTATCTAAAGAAATTCTATTAAAATAATTGTTGGAGAATTTTTTTTTCAAATTTCGGAAATTTTTTACAGGTAAATCACAACTTTTACCACCGCAACTTTTTTTTCTTTCGCAATGTTAAGTATCATGCTTTTCAGAACACTAAAAGAAAATCAGACTGATTTCTTTTTTTATCGTTAAAAACAAAGTTTCCTAACCTCAATTTTTTCACACAATGATAAATATTACATTTTTGACATTTCAACATAAAAAATCAAAAAGGTGATTTTTTTATATCTTTAAAAAAATAAAAATTAGCATTCAGCCAAAATATTCCTAGGCATTTTTAAAGTAAAATCAAAAGATTTTTCGATCCAATATTTTTTATTTGTGCATAATGTTAATACCATACTTTTCGAAATACAGCAAATAAACAATGTGTTCTTAGTTCATGCTACCAAAAAAAAATAAAGGGTTTTACGTTTAGCCAAAATATTTTAAACTTTTTTCGGAGTGAAATAAAAAAGCGCCTTTAACTTTTTATGTTAAATATCATGCTTTTTAACATAGAAAATGCTTTTAACATTAAAATGCTCACAAGATGTTGAGAATGTAATTTCAGACATTTGGTTCAAACTGACCTATGTTTTTTATTAATGATTAATATAATCTACTGGATGATTAATATATTTAATTAATATTACATATATTACCATTATATTGAAATTTGAGAGTCACTCCTTATTAGTATGCAATAACCAAAAATTACATTCATAATACCACTGCTTGCTAACATATTGTTGGCTCTATGATAACCTTGCCCTTTCAGAAAGCTTTTGAAAAAAGATTTATCAATGTTAAAAGGCTGGCAGTGTGCATTAATTATCATTATTTGAATAGAAATGAAGAGCCGAACATTTTTTTTAGTTTTATCATTCAAGAATTTATTGTTTTTTTGTCTTTTTTTGTATTTCTACTATTTACTTTATTTTCCGAAAAAGTTGGCACTTTTAATTTTTTTAATATTCGTTGAAAGGTATGAGAAAATATTAAAGGAAAAAAATTGATATAGAGACTTTTTTGTTTCACTCTAAAAATATTACTTTTGCTTAAAATTACTTTTTATTTTTTTAATGACCGAAACAAAAACATCCTCTTCATTTCTTTTGATATTGAGAAACATGATATTTAATATAATGAGAAAAAAATTGAGACAAAGGAACTTCGTGCTAAAAAAAAACTCTTGAAGCATTTGTGACTAAAAACCATTTTTAAAAAAAATTTTAATGACAAAATTAAAGAAAAGGAAATACCCTCTTGAGTCTCTTCGTGTTGAAAACTGTGATATTTAAAAGCAGGCTAAAATATTGAGGGTGTAAAAATTGTGATTTCTCTGTAAAAAAAATTTTTGAATTTTACAAAAAATATTTTTTAAATACTTCTGTATTTTGATTCCAGCATTTTGATAGTTTAATTACTTAGTTTTTACTTTTTTTCCTAACCCACTAATTAAGAAAATTGACATTTTTAAAGTTCTTTTTCATCATGTATTTTTTATACAAAAATTTTTATAATGGAAGCAATGAGGTTCTTATTTTTATTTTGGTTCACTTCAAATGGAATGTATCAAATATAAGTTCTGTTGTGTTTTATTTTCAAATTGTATTGATAGAAAAAAAGACTTCTCAACAAATAAAAAAAAAGTTCTTTAGTGCAAGACTTAAAATTCTGAAATGATTGCCAACATAGCAGATAATACTTGCTGTTACAGTTATCAATTATTTATACCAAATGAAAAATTTTTCATCTGTGTGGCGAAAATAATTGCACTAAACAAAAGTACAGTGCGCAAATAAATAAATAAACGGACAACACTGAATAACTTTTGATCTAACAATACGATCTTCACATTCTAGGACTCAATCTTAATAATTCGAGGGGGTGACCTCAAATACGATAATTAATTAGTGCAGACATTATTTAAGGTTACGAAATCAGACTCGAAAACGTACTTTCTCTGAGTAAACCTACCTTTTTTTTACGACGGATTCCTATTTTTGATCCTCAAAATATACGGGTAGCCGCATTCTGGGAAATATGGTCCCAATAGTTTGGTCAGGAGAGCTGTCCAAAGTTTCACCCTATAATGTTAATTTTATTTTTTGCATATCTTGCCATATCTCGAGAACATTTTAAACGAAATAAAAAATTTTTGCACATTATTATAAAATTCGTTTATCCAAAGATGATTCAATGCAAAAAAAATAAATTTTAGTTCATATTTATTATATTTTATTTGTTACTCGAGAGCTTTTTAAAGTGCAAGGTATATAATTTTTACATCATTTTAAAGAATGTAATTTTTTTTCCGGCAAAACCCAAAATTTGAGCGGAATCGGTCAAATAGTTTTTGAGAAATCCAATTTTAAAATTACGACTTTTTTAAAATTCGACATCTCGGGAACTATTCGACAGACTTTGCTCAAATTTTGTATTTTGCCATTTAAAATTAAATTCTTTAAAAAATGCAAAAAAGTACTTTACAATTTAGAAATTTTCCGACTATTAAAAATAAAATAACAAAAACTAAAAGTTATTTTTACTAAAAGTTATTTTTTGCCTGAAATTATCTTTGCATTAACGAATTTTATATTAATGTGCAAAATTATTTTTAATTCGTTTAAAAAGTTTTCTAGATACGGTGAAATGCGCTAAAAATGAATTGACATTAAAGGGTTTAAACTTTGGACTGCTTTCCTGACCAAACTATTGAGAGCATATTTCACTGACTTCCCTATATTTTGGGGGTCAGAAAAGAAATCTGAATCCGTCAAAAAAGCAAAAGAATGTTTTTCAAAGAAAGTACGTTTTGGGGTCTAATTTCGTAACTTAAATAGCGTCTGCATTAATTAATTAGCATATTTAAGGTAAAACCCTTGAACCATTAGATTCAGTCCTAGAACGTGAAGATCCGACCATTAGGATAAAAAAAAAAGTTTTTCCTTGTGGTCCTTTTTTGCGCATTAGAACACTTTTTCTTAACTATAGCTAGAGGGAGGCACAAGGTTACTTATTTTTATTCTATTTTATCAAAATATTTAAATTCTTTGGTAATCAAGCTCCATGTTAAAATTTGAAGAAATTGTTATACCATAATCTGTTTAACTTCAAATATCCCGAATATCCGACTCTTTAAATCAATTTTATTTTGCATAATGTAACACACACAATTTTAAAGAAAAGCTGTTTATTATAAAGCTACTTTTAAAACGCTACTCGCAGCTTTATAAATATGAACAAATAATTTTGTTTACAAAATATCATTCACTTTATTTAAATAGCCAAGAGTGCAAACTTTTCATTCTTAGTGTCTAGTAATAGATCGTATTTATTAAATAATTTGCCAAACTACTTTTAAGCTTCAACAGAAAACTAGAATAATAATAGTTTATAAGTTTCTTTCCTTTTTTTCGTGGTATTTGATTTACAATGCTCTCAGTGAGGCGAAGAAAGAAACATGTTGTATCTGTCGGCAACGTTTTATGTCTTGGGTTACTATTTCTAGTTCAGTTTGTTATTGCGATTTTCTTTTACTTCACCATCGGTTGATTGTAAATCATGTTGCAAAGACAGGAAGTTCTTTAGCATAACCAAGCGATTTGATTGAAGAAAATTGTAAACAAATTATTTCTTTTTTCTTAGACTCCGCCAAAACTAACCCATTCTTTATTTGCTTGTTGCAAACAGGCGTTTTAAACACAGATTTCCTTATTTTTTTATTCTGAATATATTACAATATATTTTACTATAGGGAATCATCCTGTGCGATGCACAGTTTTCGAAATTGTACTTACGGCATTGTTATATTACTATAATTTTAATTCGAGCGTTTGTGATTATCGAATAAGTCTTTATTTAAAGCAGATATCTTAGAATATATCATGGTATGTATTTTATTGGGTATGCAAAGTGCGAATCCTTCTTGAATTGTTGGTGGTCTCAGTTGCTATTAAATATTTACAACTAACAAATAATTACACAATACAAATAACTTGTTAGAAACAGTCGATCGGAACACATACTTCCTTATTTTTCTTGAATATATTAAAATATATTTTACTATTGATAGTCTTCTTATGTGAAGCGCAATTTTCAAAATTATACTTATGGCATAGTTATTTAAATATAATTTATATTCGAGTGTTTGCGATTATCAAATATGTGTTTGTTTAATGCAGATATATAAATAAATAGCATTATATGTATTTTATAAGGTATGCAAATTGCGAATCTTCGTTGATTTGTCGGTGAGCGGCCTTAGCAGCTATTAAATATTTAAAACACTAGATTTGTAGATAGATTAAACATACACAAGATAGAGTAAAAATTTTGTTTAATTTTGTTGAATATTTTTGCAGTTATAGTAGGAAAATACAGGGTGCCCCAAAACAACCGCATAAACTCTGCACAGCTAGATTCCTCGATGGGAGTACATAAAAACTGCCCAAAGAAGCGTTCCTGTACGATCCATAGTTTACGAGAAAAATACGAAAAACAAAGTATGATGTCACTGCCGGTGCAAGAGAAAACACTTTATTGAATATATCAACAGCAGTATACAATGCACAATTTAAAGCAGAATATGCGCGGCGAACGTTTTAAACATTATCATCTTGAAAGTTATGCAAATACTGTTGTTGATACGTCCAATAAAGTGTTTTTTTTTTCCTTGCACCGGCAGTGACGTCATACTTTGTTTTTCGTATTTTTCTCGTAAACTATGGATCGTACAGGGACGCTTCCTTGGGCAGTTTTATTTTGTACTCCCTACGAGGAATCTAGCTGTGCAGAGTTTATGCGGTCGTTTTGGGACACCCCGTATAAGAGAAAAAAATTAGTTGTTTTTAAAAATGTCCATATTTAGACGACTATTTAAGCTAGGTTTGCGAACTTTATGCAATTATTGCATATAATAATCAGATTAATTGATATAAGTTACAAGCTTATTGCTATATATTTTTTGGCATAGGATGTTCAAACGCACTATTTTTCATCTGTAATATATAGCAAGACCTTCAAACATCTAAAAGTTTTAAATTCATTGATTTGCATAAGAAATCGCATGGCTTAAAGACTTCTGAAGTTTTTAAATAATTCTTAGAGTATTTTTTAAGAAATAGTGAAAAATGAGTTAGTATAGAAGTGTATTCATAATTTTGTCCAACCCCTGTATTTCAAGCTAAATATGTAGTTCGACATTTTTCTGCTTAATTAGAGCAACAATATCACGTGAAATAGTTAAATTGGTATTTTCAAAGTATTCTCGAAATACTGAACTCTTAAATGTGTTCTTGTTCTTTAACCAAAAGTCTGTTAAAAATTACATTATTTCACTCAATATATAAATATACTATAATTCACGTATCTTGTATTAACATCAGTCACGAATTTCGTACTTCTAGTTATTTTGGAATATTTGTCATTATACGACTCTTTTAATTTTTTTTATCCCCAATTATTTTAAACGGAATGACGTGGCTGGACAGGCCACTAAGGTCTTTTCGTAGAGCAACTGCATGGTCCCCACAGGACAAGCGTTGAAGGCCTCTATAATAGGCAAATCACAAACCCCTCCCTCCTTAGCAGGTGCTTTTGTAATATTTGAACGGACTCAAAATAAATATTTAATTAGCTTTTATAGGCAATGCAAGGGTTTTGTCTTCTTAAATAGATGTATTTCATCGAAAGCGGAAGAAATAGTGGTCACGACGAATTGTAGTTACGACGAGTTCAGCTTTAGACGAATTGGGCCCCGAGTTAAACCGTGCCAACGACAAATGTTGCTTGCGACGAATTATTCCCATGATAAATTGTCACCATAATAAATTGTACCCACGACAAATTATTGCGTCAATTCGTGGCAGCGACACCCTTTTCAAAAAAAGCATATTGCCTAATTAAACCACAGTGGCATCGTGGCTCGAATTAACTTATTTTTTCTATATAAATCAGCACATTTGCTAAAATCAAACTCATGAAACCCTTTAAAAAATGTAACATGTGTTACATCAATCATGAATATCATGATGCATTTTCTACATTTAAAATACCAGAAAAAAAAGCATTATAATTTATTAATAATTTATAAAAAGAATACTTCATAGATTTAAAATTTTTGCACATTGCAGATTCAGGTCATGTATATAAAGCACGAGTCTATATATATAACAGGCAAAGTATGAAACGCCAGCATTCCATAAAATGCCGGACGTTTATAGGCAAAGAATGAAATATGAGAATTATTACATACTTTCCCTAGGCATTGTATATAATAAATACCTAGTCATTTTATAGAATGACAAATGCTATTTAGTCAAAGAACGAAAAATGGTCACTTGATAAGGCTATTATAAAAATGAAGTGCATTCCTCAAAAATACAAGTGTTATTCTGAAAAAAATAAAGAGAGTGTCATTAAAAAAAATTAATTCAAAACACGCAAAGAGAAATGAAAGTTGTACAAAACAAAATTTTTGCCTTTCTTAAAAAGGGTAAAAAATTTTTCATACAAAAAATAAGAAGTTAAAATTAACCGTCTTGTTGCAACATGGTAGAATTTAATGACATTTTGAATTCATTATATTCGGAAATAAAAAGTTAGCAAAGAATCGAACTGTCCATTGTGCAGCTCTAGTACGACGTAAATAAACAATTTCAACAATTACTACTACGAACTGTTACAAGAATATTATACTATTTAATAACAAATAAAGGTAAAATCCAATGCGTTTTTTTTTTAACTACAGAACTTTTCAGATAGAATAAATAAATATAGAAGAAATTGATGAAAGAAATTTCTTTGAATCAAATCATATGCAACAAAATTATCTGTTTTAAACGATAGTAATATGTTGCCTCACTGAATATGATCCCCCCCTCCCAATTCCTAATAGACTTCTGCTCCACACTTTCCGCTGACAATAATAAATTTACTCCTAACTTTTGACTATTCAAGGTCTTTCCATCAATTTTTGACCAAATCATTTTTTTCCCGAAAGTGTGTTTTATTTTATTTATTTCTTGGTACACATACATGTAGGCTAGTGTGCTCAATTACATACATACATCTTATAAGCCTTTATCGAGTAGAAAGGCAGATAGTACAATGCAGCATCCCGCAGTGGACTGATCGTTAAGACACGGTTCCCAGCAGATCACCGAAGTCAAGCATCACTGGCTGCGATCAGTGTGCGGGTGGGTGACCACTTGGGTTTGCGTAGGGTCCGAGGGAATGCGATATTGGCCCTCGTTAAGCTGTTCTATCGTAAAGTGTTTGACTTTGCGCACAGGTTGTTGGGCTAACGAAGTGGGGGAGCCAACAATGAAGACAGAAAACACGACATCGAAAACAATGAAGACAGAAAACACGACATCGAAGTGTGTAAAACTTCAGTCCTCAGTGAAATATCAATGAGCCTTTTTTAAAGCATATGATTTAAAGTTTTGTTGAGTATGGATGTTAGAGATATAGGTCTATAAGAAGTACAGTATCAGTCCTTTTTTCTGGATTGGAATGATGTGGGCCAGTTTCCAGGATTCTGTCCAAATGCCCAGATAGAGTTCAACTCATCAAGAAGCTTCTGCATAGCTGCTTTCGAGAGAGATCGCAGCACTTTCAGAGGAATTTTATCTGGTCCTGGTGATTTACATTTGGAGGATGATAGAGCAGCATGAAGTTCCTGTAAAGTGAAGAGTTGATGGAATTCCTGATCTGCTCCGGGAAGACGATTTCGGGGGTAGGTGCTTTATAGTAAAAGACTGTGAATATGTTTGCTTGCGCCAAGGCACTATGAAGTCCAGTGTTGTTGACTGTAATAATGTTTGAGGATGCATTAAAGGGCTCAGGAAAAAGTAATTTTGAACGAAGTATTTTATAGATGGGTTTGTGCTAATACAGATTTTATTCCAGTATTGCACACAGGCTGCGAAGATTACCATCCGCAACTTAGCTGCAGTCTCTTTATACATCCTCCACAAATCTGCATTTTGAGTTCGGAGTGCAATCCTTGAGTATTTGCGCTGGGCATTGACTGCTCCAGAAAGGCGGAAAGCGTAAGTTATAAGCCGATCTATAGGAACTATATTTCTTACAATTTTGCGGGTACAGTAATTGAATTGAGTAACTAATTGAATTGTGTAATTGACTTTGCGTACAGTAATTGTTTTCTGCAAGGATAGTTTCTTCTAAGTTCGGGATTAGGTGGTTTCAACGAACGCGAATTTGTTTACTCGAGGGAGGATCCTTGTTAGAGATTTCTAGAGAAATAATCACAAGAGCAATGTCACTTTCAAATATATCAGAGAGAATACAACAAAGTTCGATTTTGAAAAAAAGTCAGCAGATGAAATGATATGATTTAAAATTGAGAGTTAGCACTCTAACTTGAAGCATGTTGGGTTGTTGTAGTTCATTTACGTCGCACTAGAGCTGCACAATGGGCTGTTGGCGACGGTCTGAAGAACATTACTGAGGATGATCTGAAGACATGCCATCACAATTTTGATCCTCTGCAGAGGGGATGGCACCTCGCTTCGGTAGCCCGACTACCTGCAAGCGGAAGCCGAGCACTTTATGGAATAGTTCAACGAGGACTAATACCGCACACCCTCGGTTCCTTCGCAGACTGATCCAAGTGGTCACCCACCCGCAGCCAGTGATGCTTGACTTCGGTGATCTGCTGAGAACCGTGTCTTAACGATCAGCTCACTGCGGGATTGAAGCATGTTGGGATTTTTGTATTAAGTAGGCAGTATTGTGTGCCTCGAGAAATTTTTTCTGAATCTCTTGTAGTTCACTGGGCTCCTAAAGCAGGGCGGTGTTGAATAAAATCTCCTAAGAAGATGAATGGGTTAGTAAGAGACCAGCTAAAAATTAAGCATTTTTTAAAACCACCCAATGAAAAAAGCACCTTTAAGTACTTTTTAAAAACGCTACGCACCTTGTTACATGTCGAGTTTGAAAAGCAGTTAATATGATTATAGAAAAGAAACAAAATAACTTTTCAAACAAAGTAACTCAAAACAAAATAAGAAATAAAATAACTTTTCGTCAACACAAAATAATAATTAATCAATAAGCGGATTAGTTCAGCTTTCCAAATCTTGAAACTCTTTAGAGTTAAGTCCCGAAGCACCAGCATTTTTATTTTATTTATTGCTACACAGACATATGTAGATTTGTGTGCGCAATAAAATAACGCCTTCTTAACCCCTGTTAAGTTGAAGAACCTATAGCAATAATTAGAGAAGGGTATGACAAAGATAAAGCCAGGGCTAGAGAGGGATTTGAATTCGATTCTTCCACTGTTTGGAGTGTTTTGGCAAATGGAAAATACCTATCAGGCTTCATAAATTTAAAGTCGCTTGATGATGCAGCAGTTACAATCTGTTTAAACTTCACACTCTGGTGGAATATAGTTCTTATAAATTTTTTAAACAAATTTACTTTACCTTTATTATTCACAACAATGTTGCAACATCAACATTTGGCTTTAGGAAAAGGGCAGCAACCATGGAGAGTTAAATGCTAATGTTTAAGTGGGGAGTGATTGGTATTTAAAAAGGAATGGAATAGGGAAGACTAAAATAATGTTCAGGAAAGCATTCACACACATGCAAGATTTAATCAAATGTAGGATTTAATAGCAAAGAGCCAGATGTGGCTCTGCTGAGCCAAACACAAGGTAAAAACAATTACAATGTTATATAAACATACAATAGATCACAAAATTTTACAGTGCTAGAAAATGAAAGTGATGCCATTATGGTGGATGAGTAAAAAGGAATGATGATGATAAACAGAAAGAAAGGAAAGACACAATGAGGTGACACACATGCATCCTAGAACTAGAGAAACTACCTTAACTTCACATGCAATGAGTTAAATTATTTATTTCACACTACAAAACACTAATTTTAAATACAAATCATGTGTGTTTTTAAATTTAATAAATCAAATATAAAAATGTACTACTTAATACAGCACATAAAAACAGGCTATTTTCAATGGATATCCCACTTAAGAAATACAAGAATTATTTAAAAATTTTTTATTCAAACAACTTAGTTTACAATTTACTCCAAAATTATATAAATTTAACAATAAAATTTTAAGTCACTCAAGCAAACATCACTGCAAAATATCGGACAAAAAGACTAATTAATAAAAATAGTTAAATAACTAGATTTGTAATAAAATCTCACCAGACAAAATATAATATATTTTAACAAATTCTATTTTTTAATGTAATCATTAATTTATGCCGAAGTTCAGTGAAATCTGAATTTCTACATAAAGTAATATCAAAATTGCTTTAGACAGATCCCTAAATTAAATGTAATGAAAGGCTGTTCTTTAAATCTTTGCATATAAATACAAAGTACAGAATGTAAAGTTAAAAAAAATTATAAGAATAAAAAAAAAATTTCTCTTGTATAAAACATAACATTTAAGAAAACATAAAAATTTTATTAAGTTTTAGTAATTTTTTTTTTAACTATTACATATTTCCGGCGAGACTTTATCCTCTAACTAAGTATTTGTTTATAGATACATAGTTGAAACTTCTATCAATAAATAATATTGATTTGTTGATTAATAGAAAACTTCCAATATTTAGGTAAATTTCAACAAATAAGTGGGTACATTTAAGAATAAATCAACGTAACATTTATTATTCGTTGAATTAGAAAAATAATAATAAATTTCTTTTTTCTTGCAAGGAATCAGTTTTAAACGCATAATACAAAATTTCAGAATAATCAACCAATATTTTCTTGTTTTATTTTGTGTTCAAGATAAACAAAATAGAAATATGTTAACAAATTAAAGTTGTGTGCAAAATAATCAATAAAGATATTCCCATTCTTAATATGCAAACAACGATGTACATTTGCATACGAAATAATGTAAATTTAAACGTGTAAAAAATAATGTAAAATTTGAAAATTTACTTTTCAGAGAATTTTTTGTTTGCAGTTTTTTTCAATCAAGCACAAAAAATTCTTCAATAAAGCACAAAAAAATTCCATAAGTGACAAGAAATAGCCGAATACTTTTGTATAGTAGAGCCCCAAATGAAAATAAAGATTCATTAATTAATCTGAAATTTTTGTGACTGAAATCATTTTCCCACGCTAGTGGAAATGATATAGATGAAGTCCGCATATACTGTTATCACTTAAAGGAGGGTTGGCACTAGGTTTGATATTTTTTAATTTCTCATCAAAAAAGGGGTGAGAGAGTTTTTATACCAATTTATAATTAATATCAATTTAGCTGACATACTCCTGGAAAACTGCTATTAAACTTAAGAAGTGTTTCGAAGTTGAATAAATACAAATAATGGAAATATTAAAATGTATTAAAATTCAATAAGAAACAACTTGTATTAACTAAATTTGTAGAATATTGGTGACTGTTTGATTAAAAATATCAAGAAAGTTTAAACTAAATAAAACAAAATGTTGGACATTACTTATGCAATCAAAAGAGGTTAGGGGCTAAGTAAATGACATAGAAAGTGGGAGTTCACAATTATCTCAGAAGTGATAAGGATATATGGGGATAGCTTCAACATAGAAAAAACAAACATTAGGTAAAGCAGATTTTTTAAATGAAAAATCTGAATTACAATTATTAAAAAGGCGTTGAAGTAGACAGCATATTCTAAATAAAAATGTACAATTTTTTTAATAACAATAAATATAAGTATACATTTCTTCAAACTATAGGAAAATGAATAACTTCATGCCTACCATTTATGAAAACCAAAGCTGTTAAATTAAAATAAATTCAGTGATGCTTTTTTTCTTCTAAATATCAATAAACACACAATGCAAGTAATTTATACTTGCTCATAGAAATTATGTTGTACAATCACAAAAGATATTCTTTTACAGGATATATACATAAAACAAAACTTTTTAAGCTGCTTATTATACACATTCCAAACAATATAAAACTAACTATAAACATAATATACATTTTATGAAGTTTATCTTAAGACTTTAAAACAAAAAATTTACAAAAAAAGTATAAAATAGTGACTCAAAAGTTGTAAGTAATAATGCAATCAATTTAAATCTTAAAACATTTATTCAAATATTTGTGTTATAAAGAAAAGCTAAAATACTCACTCATATATAAGTAAAAATGTACTTTATATAAATGTTAAAATTGCTTTTATCTAAAAATTTGCTTTCAGGAGAAAAATTCAACAGAACAAGGGGGAAAAAAAAAACTAAAATGTGGTAATTTATTTATTTCTGATAATATATTCCCTTTAAGGGCAGTTGATACATAACTTTTAATATAAATGTAATACTGCATTTTCATATGAACAGTGATTTCTTTCTGATACTTTGATTTATGTGTAGTATACTCTTCTATAACAGATGTCACACCAAAAAAGATATTTTGAATGAATGAGTTATGAACAAAATCATGCTGAGGGTTTGTGCTGCTTAAATAATTTATAGTTTTATATACTTCTATTTTAAGTGTAACTCTATTAAACTACTTTCCTGACAAAATAAAATAAGATGTAGACTTAAAACTTTGAAAAAAAATTTAAATAAATGAATTTTAATTTCATTAGTAATAAAAATAATGCTGATTATCTGTTAAATTCAATGGAGATAATATAATTATTGCAATTTTAAAGTAAATTGAGTGAAGTATATTACTAGTTCGTCTTAGATAGAATATGAAATGAAAATATTTGATCTATAGCTTATCAAGTTCATTTTACACTAAACATTAACTTAAGTTTAACTGAATTAAATTTTAGATGCATTAAAATATATTTTCTAACCATGACAAGTCATTTATAAAAACGTGTAACATTCTGATACCAAAATATTTGATCTATAGAAAAAAAATATAATGGGTTAAAAATAAAGCAAATTTTGTTGCCACTATTAAAAAAGATACTAAACTCAAAAGAAAATAAATTAAAGCTTACAATATAAAAGTATGCTAAATCATTAGAAAGATATTTTTGAATAATTTTTTACAGCACTTGTTATCACATATATGCAACACAGATTTACGTTCTTTCTGGTTAGCACCAAAAGAAAAAAAATTCTTACCTCAAGCAGAGCTTCTCAAAAATTATATTGATGAGAGTAATATAAATTTATTATTTTTCTAAGAGAGTTAATTTTCTGTCAGTTAAACTATATACTTAATAGTATTGACATTTTAAAAAAATTATAACTATTTAATTTGATTTTTTAATCGGAAAAAAAATGAAGCAACTGATACATCTTACTACATAGATATATTAGAATTTAAATATATGTATCTACTTATCTATGACACTTTTGAAAATTTGGAGAATCATTCTTACTATTTAATTACATTACATACACCAAGTGTTTTTGTTGTAAGTGAAAACTATTTCTCTATCTATAGTGATAAATATGTTAGTTAATATTAACTGTAAAATTTTATAGAATATTGATAATATTTTTACATGCAAATCTATGGCACATTACAGACATATTTTTCAGTACAAATAAAGAGCTGTCTGTAAAACAATGAAAGTCATAAAAGGCAATAATAAAGAAATTGTGTTTTAAATGGAACAATACATATTTTTTGTTATTTATATTTTAATAACCTTACTGCTTTGAATACAATATTTAATAGAAATAAAATAATTAAAAAACTAAACAATTAAAAACATAGCCTCATACATTTGCGATGTTTAGCTCAATAACAAAAAGTGTAGCTTGTCATTGTTTCATAAAAAGCCCTTGCATTGTTGAAAGAATAGGCCACTATGAGTATATAAATCTATACTTTATTTTCCTAACTAATAATACTTGTGAAGTGCAATGTCTTGCCATTTGACAGTAATTGGATTAGTATCATACAACAAATTTTAAAATTAGTCTGGGAAAAGAAACTATGTGGCATTATAAAGAAGTTAAATATCATGAAAAAATTATTTTTTGATCAGTCTGAAATCAAAATTAGTGAAAATAGGATTTCCTCAAAGAAGTTACGTTTAAAAAAAATGACAAAATCAGTTTATCTTGAAATTAACATCAATTAATGGGAGAAAATTCTTTTAGAAAGTAATTTGAGTTAGAAATTTATATAACTAGATAGAAATTTGTAAACCTCCAGTAGAATCAATGAAAAATTCCACTTCAGAGAGTAAGACATTTCATATTCGCAATGAAACTGCTAAATCTTACTTATATACAAAGTTGGTTTATTTCTAATTACTACTAATTGCAATCTATCAAAATTAAGAAATGTATAAGTTGTAGAAATTCAAAAGAAGTTTTGATGAAAAAACATACAACAGACATTTTATCAAACAGAAATAGTCACACAAGCTCAAGGTCACCTTCTCTTATTGGCATATAACAAAAATAAGATAAAGTAAATGCTTCAAAATTGATAAAACAGTGCACAAATGTGCATTAAAATAATGGAGGGGAAAGAACTAGAATAGAATCACATTATCTTTTTTTCTTCTTTAGTTTAGCTAAATATTATATTTCACATTTTGCAATCTAACTTAATGTTCAAATGTTATATTTTAAAAGCCAATACCCAATATCAGTAGAAAATTCTTCTTTATTTTATTTTTTTTAATTTTTTTGACAGTGTGATGCTTATCTATTCCAAAAAGTATATGCATTTTTTGACAGAGTAAAGTCTTAAACTATAATTTGTGTGTAATTTTCTTTTTTGGCTGAAAATATTTCTAACTCAATTTTATGAAAGGATCAATTGGGAAAAACTTAGTTAATTTACTTTCAATGACATATTTAAGCATAAAAATATAGTTTACCTACTAAAATATTCTTTGTCACACAGCCTATCTTTAAAGTGTTTAATTTTATCCTCTTATTAAAAGTCTATGAATAGTAATTTGACACAATTAGCTTTTAGAAATTATATTTCTTAATGTAATATATTCATGACACAATTAATAAACAGTTCATAATTTTTTTGTTTTCCCAAAATTCCCACTATTTATACTATTCAACTTAAGCTTAGAAAGGCACATTTATGGAAGAATAATGACAGACATTTATTAATAGTAGGTGCTTATATCTCTAAGCAATGTAGTTCTAAAGATTTAAACAATGTAAAAATTATAAATGACAGGTAAATTTTGTGGTGCAATATGATAAAACATATCAAATCAATAAATAAATTTAATCTATCAAAAAATTTAAAATATATGATTCGCAAAGAAGTTCAACAAAGAAGTGCAGAAACTAGTGATAAAATCATGTTGGCATTACTAATTACGAATTTTTTTTCATTATTTTCATTTTAAAAAAATAATAACTGTAAATACACTTTACTGAATTTGAATATATTTTTAAAATCTTCATTAAATTTCTTTCGAAAAGCATCTTTGTGATTATTTTGGCTTATGCATTTATGAGAAAAAAAAGAAGCTATATGTACTCATTTTAAACAAAATTTAACCACAAAGATAGATATCAGTTAAATATGTATGCTCATTGTTGTAACAGTCACTAAAACATTAACAAATGTACACATCCTTCAAATAATTTTCATTCTAGAATATCTAAAAGTCACTATTTTATTACGACTCACAATTTAAATTTCCCTCTACATCAAATGAAACTTTTTTTCTCAATCTGAAAATTAACTTGTAAAATCCATGCCCTATTTATAAAGCTATGAGAGTCTGATCAATGAATAAATAAAAAATCAAGGAAAGGTAATAGGACATAAAAATTAGATCAATACATTACATCAAGGAATGGTTATAAGAAAGGAAAGCCAGTTTACTTAGGTATCTTAGGAATATAATTTCAAATAAAAGGAAATACTGTAAGCTTTAAATGTATGTTAAAAAAGAACTGAGTTCATTTTACTTACAAATCTAATATCATTAAATTTTTAAACTAAAATCTTAATAACATTTATAGCTAAATTTTGGTATGATAGAAAAGCACATTTATAATATATATATATATATATATATATATTTCAAAATTCGATTAGTTACTAAAAAAAAGTTTCACTCCAGAACACTTTTAAGCTATTGTTAACATTAGTTTATACAGCATTTAACTGTGCTGTATTACAAAGATACTAACTATAACTAAAAACTCAATAATTCAGAGACTTTGATGAATACTTCAAAATAAATTGTATAGAAAAAGAAAAAGTAAGAACAATGTATTTCTAGAAAAATAAGACTATTAACACATTTATCATATGTAATTTAAAAAGTGGCAAGACATTCTGCTTAGTTTGGCACTTGAAAAACTAGATGGCAGTGAAAGATAGATATTAGAGATATATCTTGATGCAATATATAAGCCAGCAATGAGAAGTCTATTTTATGTATACCAAATTTTGAAACTGCAATGTAAACTTAACAAGCTTTTAGAATGAGCATGAAACATATATATATGCTAAAAATAAAAACTTTATCAAAATGAGCATTTAAAACTATAAGAATAAATAAAACCAAAATGTTCGTCTTTTGTTTCATTCCAGTAATAAGTTTCATGTGAAATGTTCACAAAATTAAATGTAAAATCAGTATATGTAATGGGTAAAAAGTAAACATCATCACAAATACTGTTTTAAATAAAAAATATACGCAAAATTATTGTAAATAAAGCACAAAAATTCACTAGGAAGAATTCAAATAACATGGGTAATATTGCTGTGACATGGAAAACTAAATTTTAAAACTCAAATTAAGATTCCATACTTTTTAATATTGATAGAAATGATCTTAATCAGCATTCATCACTCACTAAAAATTCCTAATATTTAACTGGTGCCATAAGTCATGATACCTAACATTTATTGAGGTATTATATTTATGGCTGACCAGGTTGCAGGGAGAGCCACTTCTTGGTTTTTCAAATAAATATTTTTTAACATAAAAAATACACTTTTTTTCTGAAACCACTAATTTATTAATGTTTTATATTAAACTAAGTATTTTTTAATGACTTTAAAGATCAGCAATAAAAATGTTTTTTTTTCCTTCTAAATTCCTAAAATTGTTGTGTTTATAAGTTGTTATAGAGAGAAATAGTAACATAGACTTAAAGCTTTTATATCTTGAGCCCCTTTGCAGCAATTTTTAAATTCACACACACATATATAAACAAATTAATTAAATGCATAAGAAAATAAACAAATTCAATTAACAGCAACAATAAAAAGAAACAGAAGTATTTTTTTTAAATAGAAAAAATATTCTGTGAAAACAACACATATATGAGATTCTAAGGTTTTTAGTCCAATTGTATATAAGCTCCCTCATTTTAAGGTGCGGGAGTAAATACATTGTTGATACACAAAACAATGCAAACAAATTAAAGTTAAAAAAAAATGAATAATAGAAACCACACTTCAGTTGTATTAACTGAAAATTTTCTGCACTAATTTATTTAATCCCTAATTAACCACGGGAAACACTTAAAGGCACTAATCCCTGATGAACAAGTAAATTTAACAGTCATAATTTTTTTACTTCCATAAATATAATTAGTGCTTTCAAGTTATACGTTTCTGCCTTTATATATCAAAGCTTAACAAAGTAAAACCTTAAAATGGAATACTAAGTTAAAGAAATTTATTAGATAATCAGAAAAAAAAATTTACAATGCCTCTAGAACCTAGAAATACCGAAGATTATATAGGTAGTGTATGTAATCAAAATCACAGGACAGTTATAATTTACGGGATACATTTATTCACGGGAAACATTTATTATTTATCACATTTTTCGAGTATATAAAACTTTTTCATTATGCCTTCACATAATGAAATAGATGTTAAACTTTAATAGAAAAACCTCAAATTATTCTAAATGCCATTTTTGTTGTTGTGACCGACAAAAAATTAAATCATATATTAATTATTTACAAATGCATAACAATTACAACTACAGAAAACTTTTACACAACAAAGGTAAATCAAGTAATTTAAATTAATACATTATGCATAACTATTTCAAGTATTCAAATGCATACAATTTAAACAAAGAGCAAATATTTTGAATATTACTATTTCAAAATATTCAAGACGAAAATTATAAAATATGTTATTTACACAAATAAAATTATATAATTAGTAAGTTGAAATATATACTTCAGAAATTATCAAATTATAAGCTAAATAAAGTTTTTAATGCAAAAGAAATCTATAAGTTCAATTCTCTCAACTTACAATGACTAGGAAAACTACCGATAATTTAACTATGTTGCATCAAAATCTAAACTTCTATATAAAAAGATGGTCCCATAATTGTATATACAATTAATGGGGATTGCAAGTAATTTCCCAAAAGGAAAATTAATAATACTCAGTAAGAAACATAAGCATATAACAAATTGGTATAACATAAAAACAAAAGATGAACCAGATTTTTTCGTATCAATACAAAAGAAATTTTACGTTGGTAAAGTTCATATTATTCACTTTCCAGACTAAAGTTAGATATTTTTACAAGACGACTTACAGAAAGCAAAAGTTATAAAAAAAACTTTAAAAAAAAAAAAAAATCAACTAGATCCTAGTAAGATTAATAACTTGATGTGACTTTCAATTTTACTTAAAAAAAAACTTTGAACGCATGCTTTTATTTACTAAAATTTATTTTAAAAAAAAGGAAAAAAAGGCAAAAAAATAATAATAATAATTAAAAAAATAATACACAAGTCGAAAAAACAAATAATCACAAGCTATCACCCATTTGTTTGAAAGCAGTAGTTTAAAATTTATAAGTTATAGGTATAGATCATAAGTAATGAATGAGATACATAAGAATTTGATTAAGTACACTAGTTGTTTAAAATGGAAGAGTATTACAATTAAAGGAAGAAAAAAATCAGAAATTTCTTTAAAAAAAAAAAAAAAAAAAGACAACTTTAATCAATGAGACAATATTTTAAGTAAGAATTGTATCTACTAAAAAACTTTAAATAAATTCACTATTTTGAAATAATAAATAAATTTTTATAAATTATGTCACCAAACAAAAATATGAGAAAAATAAATGCAATCCCCAATAAATATTAAAGCATACACATTAGAAAATGAGCACTAGCTTTGTGTTATCACAAAGTAAAATGAAATGTGCTTAATATGTCTTTGAAGATTTCTGAGTTTATCTCTTTGTCCATTCAGAAAACTTCAAAATTCCTTTTCTTTACTTTTCAGCTGATTTTATCTATGCAACATGAGTTACAGAAATAATTTACTTCTCTCACTGACAGTTTTGGAAGTACATGTTTACAGAAGGAAACTGTCTTTCAAGTACTTAGTTTGTTTTCAAGCTCTTAAGCAGATTGCTTGATGGTAAAAGCTCATGAAGTTAAGTAGAAAATTTACAAGACAGTTACAGGTATAGGTTTTTTGTTTTTTTCTAAGCCTGTAATTTCTTCTAAATCTGTAGCATCAGCTGTTAAGGCTTTGCATTTCTCACCATAACCTCGAATTTTCTTTTCTCTCCATCGATACCACAAATAACCGAGAATTCCAAGTGCTCCAATCAATAAAACTCCAAAAACAATGCCTATGATATGAGGAACTGATAATGGTGCTACACCTATAAAGGTAATGGAATGCAAATAAGCTTTTTTAGAATAGTCTACTGAATACAAGAATGAAAAAAATTATATAATTGTTTTACAGGGAGCCAGTCTTTTCAGTAAAGCATCATAATTTCTTCTTCTTTGCAATACATAACACAGTTATGAATTTGAGCATTTTCTGCATTGTAAAATGAATTGTGATACTGCTTTAAAAAATCTTAGTATGAACTCAGATTTTGCTACAGTTTTTTTTTTTTTAAAAAAGCTCCAACAAACTACTGATTTTAAAAAATGAAATCATATCCTGATTTTAAGAGATTTTGTTATTCCATGGATTATCAGCATTTAACCATATCCATTTTCTCCCATCAAAATGACAGGGTGAAATGCCATCCTCTACTTTTTGGGCCTCTCATGGAGTCTTCAAAAGTAAAATGCTAAGAGGATTAGAACAATCTATTTCTTATGCTGGAGATCATGTTTACTTATCAATCTATATATCAGATGGAAATACCAGACTATTTTTAATGTGTTTAGAAATAGTTTATTTTAAACGAGATGTTTACACTAAAAGCTAAAAATTAACCCCGAAAAATAAAAATAAATTCACAAATTGTACATTAACTTAGCTTTATATAATTTTCATGAATTAAAAAATAGGCACTTTTACAATTGTTTTCCTCAAAATTATGCAACCATTCAGGGGTAAAAATACATTAATCCACTGATCTTAATCCATTCCAGGTGAAGCAGAG
Organism: Parasteatoda tepidariorum; assembly: GCF_043381705.1. Taxonomy (NCBI): domain Eukaryota; kingdom Metazoa; phylum Arthropoda; class Arachnida; order Araneae; family Theridiidae; genus Parasteatoda; species Parasteatoda tepidariorum. Next base: position 51,121,435 of record NC_092214.1, read on the forward strand.
AAATCTTTTAGGATAAATAAATGGACAAATCATGCAGTTAGAAGACAATTTCTAATGACATTTGTTTTATTTTATTACAGGGTATCTAAAAGAGAAAAACTTTTTTTTTAATAAGCCTAATTTAAACAAAAGTAATAAAAGAGTACTGAGCAAACTGAAAAAAAGAGAACCCAGCAACTAATAGTAACAAACATAAAAATTTGAACAGGGATTTAAATATATTTAATAATTAAAAATACAACGCTGAAATTTTTTTTATCTTATAAAATTCAAAATATGCCATTTTTAAAAGGTTAATTCTAGGAGTTATGTTAATTTAATTTCAAAGAAACAAAAGTATCAACATCATTCCATGCACTATTAAATTACTTGAAATACATATTTAAAAAAAAGTTACAAAAAAAAGACATTTTAAACATATACCAAAAATATTAACCTGTGTTTTGTGCTTTTTTTATTAATCACATGAATGAGGCTCCAGGAGTAGTAATTTTTAAATTACACAAGTATGGATCTCTGAGTGATTTTAAATCACACAAATACAGAGCCCATGGTATGCAGTGGTACATAGTGAATTTAGAAAATTTTAAACTCTCATTAATTTAGAAAATTTAAACGTCTAAGAAAAACAATAAATTTCTACTTAGAAGCTTAATTTAACTGTAACCACTAGAAATTAGCCACTCTGTGTGTTTCTCAAAGTGTGAAATTCTGAAACTCGAAATTAAATTTCAAAACTATTATTTTGTCAAGAACTTAGTTTAACTTGATCTAAAATTTTAAAATAATTAGAAAAAATGCAGTTTTAGACTGGATGCAACCCAAATTTATCACAGTTTTTTTTAAAAATTTATCATTAAATAGGATCAAATACAAAAGGCATATAACCAAGAAAGTGGCCTAAAAGAACTTACATATAGGTAATTTATCCAAATCCCATTTGCCGTTAGGCATGCATTGTAATGTTCCTTTGCCTATAAGTCTATAGCCATCATCACATAAATATGTAACAGTTCCGTTAATACCATTTCCAACAAATTTTCTTTGCCCATTTTTAATTGTACCAGGATCATCACATGGATGGCCTACAAAATAAAAAAAGATTTGTGACAAGAAAATTTTAAGGTTTTAATTTATCTGAAGCAAAGCTGATGTAGAGCTGCTATTAAGTAAATAAACTGTACTGCAATAATTTAATACCACATTTAGAATCTTAATTTAGCTTTTATTTAATATACTTGAGTTACAAAAATGATTTATATTTGTAAATTAATTTTTAATAAAAGTAGAATCTGCTTCGTTCATCGCTATAATAGCTAATAAATGTTTGGCTAATTAAAATATAAATGATAGTTAAAATCATCACTCGTTATAGTAAGAATATATTAAGTCAGAGATTATTTTAACCTCATTACAATAGAAAATTTATATTTTTTCCTAAATTCGCTAAAAAAGGTGTGAAGTTTTATCATAAAAAAAATCCTATACTTGACAAAAAAAAAACCTTATCTGATACCATGGAAAATAAAAAAATATTGAAGTTCCTTTCCTTAGATTTTCATTTCAATTCAAAAGGCAGGCATTAGTTAGGTTGGAAATTCTCAAGGAATTTCATTGATACTATTATTGCATATGCCGAGACTGGTTAAATTAGTTGCCAGGCATATTGTAAGGTTCTCCCAGGTTTTGACATAAACAAGCAACATCCCTAAATTTGCAACAATGTTGTTCACTGCACTAGACCCTAAAAAGTTATTTTTTGTAGTCATATTTTTATGTTTCCACAGATTGAATTTGAAACATCATGAATTTCTCTTGGATCATGGAAGAGTCATATAACTCAGAGTCTAATTCCAGCTGAGCATAATCTACTGTTTAGAAGATAAAAAAATTTTGTTGACTTGAGAAAAAACAATCATTATCAAGGTTGGCAAGGTTATGAATACAATGGTAAATCCATGTCTTAAAAAAGAAAACATTTGAATTGAAAACGATTACTTTTATCATTTCTGTTAACAAATGTTAAAAAAACTAGTTATTATTGTGTAGTTTTTTTATGCTATGCAGTAAGAATTTAACAAAACTGTAACAGGGATATTCCCACGTTTTTTTTATATATATATATATATTGTTTCCACGTTCGGCTGACCACCAAACCAGAACATCCCCAGAGCCCAAAGTCAAGAAAACTGAGATGGGCACAGTAGACCTTGGCTCTCTATGGGCTGTCGCACTACACACACACATATATATACATATAGGGTGGCCACTCAAATCATGTTTCAAATTTCCCTAATTTTTCCAGGTGAAAATCTTAAAATTTCCAGGTCAGTGTTTTTTCCTCCCTTATAAAGTGTAGGATGGGTAAAAGAAAAATGTCAATATTATGAAGTATTTTATTTAAAATGTTATTTTTTTAATATCTCATCTTGAAAAAAGAATTAAGACTAAACTTATTTTAACAACTTAGTAAGATTTTGTTTTTTATTTTTTAATGTTTCGGTTTATATTTAAAAAGTTAAGAAAATAATATGTTTAGCTTGTAAAATACGTAGTTTCTATTGAATAAAAAGTTTTAATAAGTTACATTAAGTAGTTTTTGTAGAAAGAGTACCAAATGGCAAATACAGAGTGATCAAAAATACGTTGGATAAGTATCTTTTAATGTAGTTTCTTAAAGAGATTCTAGACAATGAATTCTAAGCACAAAGAAAACAATTCTAGGCGATTATATATTAATAAATTTTTATATTTAATGTGGCTATAAAAGGTGTTCATGAACTTATGACTTTTACTGAAATAGAGCTCTATTCATGAATTAAAATGAATATTTCAGAATGGGTATTTATAAATAAGATTTATAATCTATTCTTAGCCAAACTGTACAAAATATTTTAAAAACAAAAGAAAAAGTTATTTTTAAGAAATCAATAATTAAAATGTAACAAAACTTTTATCTCACAAAAGTCATTATACACTTAAATGTTTTCGGATTTCAGAATAAAAATTATCAGTTATATATGATCATATACATTCAGAAAAAGAGTGCATTGAAAAATTATTGTTATTAAATTTAAACCAACTAATTTTTAGAGAATTTTATAAAGTTAAAATTACTAAAACAATAATGATTTTATCAAAAGAAAAAAAAATATCCAACTCATCAGAACAAAATTGAATGATAAATGGATTCAGCCTACAAACTAAAAGAAAAAAAAAGTTTTATGAACAGAAGTAAATATCCTAAACCCTTCTTCCACCTCTACAATCTTTGCCTTTCCTAAATTGCATAGTCTTATAGTCTCCAAAAAGGTCAAAGGTTTATTCATTCATTTAGTAACCAAAAAAGAATTTAATGAGGCATTCTAGTTTAACAGGGTTATAATGGATCAAATTTTGATGCAGGCAAGTATTGCTAAGTTGATATTTCAACTGTTTGGTGATAAATTTCTGTCTAAAAAAAGTGGTAAACGAATGATAAAATAATTTAAATCACTAAAATAAAAATAAAAATCAAAGAAAAAAACTTCCAGTTTTCTTTAAAATTGCCTGATTTTTCTAGGTTTTTATTCAAATTTCCCTGACTTTTCCAGGTTTTTTTCAGTACAAAAAAATTCTAAGATACTTCCAGGTTTTCAAGGTGGTAGGCCACCCTGATATTATATAATTAGATTTTAAGACATTTCACCTAGTGGCAGGTTTTTTCAAGCATGTGATAATTTATGTTCTTAGTTTATATTTGCTTATATCAGGGATGAGAGAAACAATAANTATATATATATATACACACACAAAAATTTGACAAAAAGAGTGAGATCTTTAAACTTGTAAACCATGTGATTATAAATCCTGATGATTGATTTTAAAATTGTATGAATATGATATGAATCACATGCATCATTTTAAATTGAGAGAATATGATTCCCGATATGAGGCTTTTAAATCACGAATGACTCTATATCAAGAATATGACTCTATATCAAATTTAAAAAATGCGAAAATACAAATCACGATGCATAATTTTCAGATCATGTAAATATAAATCAATTTAAAATTGCGTGAATACGAAATCCAATGTCTAATTGTTAAAGCACGTATAAATACGAAAATCGATGTTTGATATTACAACTGCAAAAACTAATCACGACATTGGAGTTTAAGCTTGCGTGAATTGGATTTTAAGATTCGCTGCATAGGGTTTTAAAAGAGCATAAATACAAATTGCGATATTGGATTTTCAAATCTCCTAAATAAGAATCGCAATGTACAATATTTAAGTCGCCTGAATAAGAATTGCAACATTAAACTTTTAAATCAGGTAAATACGAAAATCGATGTTTAATAATAAAATCGCGATTTTGAAAATTCATAAATACAAAACGTGATATTGGATTTTTAAATCTCGTAAATAGGAATCATAATGTACAATATTTAAATAGCGTAAATAAGAATAGCAATGTGCAGCTATTAAATCAAGTAAACACGAAAATCGATTACTGATATTAAAATCGCGTGAATAAGAATCGAGATATTTTCAGAGTCTGGATTTGTGATTTCTAAAAGGCTTGTTTGTTTTGTTCTGCTCGTAATTATTTCTGTGCGTAAAAGCGAAGAAAATAGCTAAAACAAGTAAAAATGCAAAAGGGTTAGCAACTAGGACGTAGTTAGAATTTTCTGTTTATCTTTGAAAATCGTAAATAAATATAATTATTTTATTTCAAAGACTGAATTTTTTTTTTAAAAAAAAAAGGGGATATTCATAATAAAAAAACCGAAAGTTTTAGAGAATCGGAGTTTTTTATAAAAAGGATGAAATTCGAGAGACAAAAGTGAAAAAAGTGGAAGATCCAATTTCTGTTATAAAGGTCAACCAGTATTATCCGGGAGTTTTTCATTTTTTTTATAAAAATCAAAAAATTCAGATTTTTTTTATTTTTATTCAAATACACTGTGAGAACTTTAATTTATGATTAAAAAATCTTTAATTTATGATTAAAATTATAGATTTTTAATAAAAATTAAATTAATGTTAAAACTATATAATAACAATATTTTAAAAGCTCTAACTTACTAAAGTAATTTTTCAATGTAATACATAGCTTTGAATGCATAGCAACCATTTTGAAACAAATGCATGATTGAAATTTAAAGACTAGATGAAATATAGAGTTTAAAGAATACTTCAGGGATCTGTCTGGGTTTTCCTGAGAGGTACCTGTTTTGTTAAAATTCAGACATAATTTGTGAAAATTAAAAATTATATTAAAAAATCAACACAAATATGGTAAAAATATGGATTTGTTTCTTACAAAACACAAAAATAAAATTTTAAGAAAAAAGTATTTTGTGAAATTATTCTACAGTTTTTCCTTAATTTGAATTTGTGAAGGTACCGCTAATCGGTAGTAAATTTGGCTTGGACAGACCCCTGTACTTTAACTATTACAACAAAGTTTCAATTAGCAAACCATATTCTAATTTAAAATTGTGTTTTCCTTTTTTTTCTCTTGATTTTTAAAGTGACAAAATAAATGTTACAGACTGTGTTTATAAATGCAGTCATTCATCAAAAAATAAATAAATATTTAATCTATATATTTTTATATTAAAATATTAATTTTTAATTCTATATTAAAATAGATAAGTTAGCTAAAAAAAAAAAATCTTAAAAATCTATGTACTCATTGGAATTTTTTTCTTCACAAAATTTCTTTATAGAAAATCAGATAATGTCAAAGATACTGTAAACATATTATGAGAAAAACATACCAGTTAATAATCCTACTGCTTCAAATAAACTTTGAATGAGTTTGAAAGGGAAGAATGACACTCAGGAAAAAAATTTCTAAATTCATCAGTTTTTTTTTGGGGGGGGGGGGGNAAGAAAAAGAAAAAATACTAGTTAATAAACCCTACTGCTTCAAATAGACTTATTAAGGGAAGAATGACACTATATCAGGAAAAAAATTTCTAAATTCATCAGTTTTTTTGGGGGGGGGCATATTAGGGTAATTTCTTTCTAATATAACCTCAAACTTCAGAAATATACTTTTTCCACCAATAAAATATAATGAAGATTTTAATTCCACGCTTTTTCATTCATAAGGTACAATTTTAAATAACATTATTAGCATTATTTTTTGAAAAAAATTCATGTTCATTAATTACTTTCTACAGCTATCAAGTCTATATTACAACAGCATTAAATATTTACTCTAATCTGTACTTTCAATCTCAAGAATCAAAAGATTTTTAAAAATGTAATTTCAAATGTGTTGTAATTTAACACACACCAAGAAAGAAAGTAACTTCATTAACTAAAATTAATTAATGCAGCAATTTATTTAAAATAAATTTTAAAACTAAGAAAAGAAAATAATAAAAGTATCAATAATTTAAAACACTGTTTTATAATTTTTAAAATCAATATATACATTAAAAAAAATTAGTTGATTTAAATCGATGATTTTTAAAAAAAAAATCATTTGATTTAAATCAAGCCGATTTAAATCAATAAACCCTGGTATTATCCCAAGGAAATCATTTTTTAATAAACTTAAGAGGGAGGAATGAGGATTTCAATACTTTTGCTCTGAGGAAAATTAAATTCATAAAATATTCTAAATAGTGCAAAAAAAATTTCTGCGTAAAATTAGAGGAAAAAATGGAAAAATCAGAAGAAAAAAAGCGGAAATCCGCGGAAGAATCACAATGTTATATAATACAGATCTTCATAATGAAATCTTAAGAACTCACTTAAATAAAAAAATTTTCTTTAACTTACAACTTAACAATTATAAAAGTTTTAACTCATTTATTGAGTTTCTCTTGACATCTATAGCAAAGATGAGCATGATTATACATTATTGAAATAAAATAATGACAATAACGCAGATAAAACAAGTAGTAAAAAAAACAAGAAATTAAACAGAAAATGTTGCATTTTTTAATACAATGGATTTTCCAGCTTTGATAACATAACTTTTTTATAAAGAAATGCGGAAATATTAATACTATTATTTAGTGTGAATTTTTAAAAAAAATGTCTTTAACAAAAAAAACTTTAAAAATCTTTATCTTTCTTTATATTCCAAATAAATATTTTAAGAAAATATTTGCATGGAGAAACAAAAGTTAAATCAGGCAGTCAACCTCTTAAAGAATGCATTACAAAAGTACAAAATTATATCTTGTTAATAATATTTTACCTTTCTTTTCAAGAACTTCATCAATATCAGGTTTTAATGTAGTTATCAGAAGTGAAGTATCTGTTTTGGGAGGACCTGAAAACAATTGAAAAATATATGTTAAAAGAAATAAAATTATATTAACATTTATGTCTCAATTCGCTGTAGCTTATAAAAATAGGTTGCAGGTCATTTTTACATGAAAAGCAGCAGACTTTTATTGTAATAAATGTTTCACCTTTACTACGCTAATTTTTTTTGGTATCAATTGTTCTACTAAATTAGGTTACTTCTTTGAAATATTTATTTTTCAAAAAAAAAAAAATTTTTTTTTTCATCTTATAATATAGGATATAAGAACATACATATTAAAGGTATGAGAAAGTTGATGGAAGAAAATGAAAGGTTTAGTCATACTCTGACAGCCAACCTTATCATTTCATTTAAAGTTTTATTTAAACAGACCACATGGTTGATCATGGATGTGCATTATTTGAAATTACAATAAATTCAAAGTTTAGTGAACAGATACTTAAATTTGTAAAATAAAAGTTGTATGAGAAAATGGAATAGTCTATATCTAATGTTTACTTTCAATGAGACACAAAGTAATGAGTAGCAATTATGTTATAAGTATTTTATAATTAGTAAATTTATTTATTGGTATATTCTTGAATTCACTAGTTGAAAAATTACTAGTAGTTCATTGTTGAAAATTAAAAATAATATTACACTAAAAATTTTAATATTTTGTAAGTAATCTTTCAGAATCTAGTGGGCTATCAAGCAACTACACAGCAAAAAGAGAACTTTGATTATAGTACAATGAAAGTTAACCCATTCACTTTTTTTTTAATATTGTAGGAAAGGATTCAGCAAAACAAATTGAACTCAAATGCTGTTTATGATAACTAATTTGGGTCAAATCAACAAGGTATTCCTACCAGGGTCATTAAACATGGTTGGGTGACTTATGCAAAATAAATTAAGATAAGACACTGAAAACAGCTATCATTAAAACTATAAAAAAAAAACAATAAATTCTACAAGTTAAGTGTAAATAAAAGTAGTTAGTAGAAATCTGGAAGTACGAGAATTTTTTTAAAAAAGAAATAGAAGAAATGTTAACTGAAATTTTCGGAAAATATAAATAAAATAACCAACAAAAGACATTTGAGTGAAACAACAGGTTGGTTAGTTTTTGAAGTTAACAGCATTCATTTACCCTTCATACGTTCATCATCAATATCACTGATTGTAGTTGATTCACGAGAACTGGTCAATAATGAAGTAAAAGTTGTGGAAGGACCTGATAAAAACCAATCGGGAAATAGCTTTAGATAAGTGTAATAGTCAACAAAAGATATTTGTATAAAACATGTTGGTTAGTCTCTGCAGTTAATAGCATAAATTTACCTTTCTCATCATCTAACTCACTGATCATAGTTGATTTATGGGAACTAGTCAATAATGAAGTTAAAAAATTATTTCATTTCCTGAATCTCACAATAATAAAAATCATAATTTAATTTCATGATGATTAAATTTTTTCTTTTTGAAAAGAATCTTCAGTTAAGTTTGTAAGAATGTTTTTTAAGCAGTGATATAATGAATTACTTTTCTTTGCTAATTTTTAATAGAATTTCGGTATCAGAAAATATCCTGCTAATTTAAAAAAGCCCTAATGCGAATTCAGATATCATTCACGATTTTTAAAATAAAAATGAGTGTTTACGTAAAAATGAAAATTAACGCTAGAACTGATAGTTTTTGGATTTGCTAAAAACACTATTAGGAGTCAATTTGATCCACATAAAGAAATTGATGTTATTCCCAAAAAATTATTTTTTAATTGATGAATTATAATGAAAATACAATATGAAAGAGTTTAATTCATGAACCAATTTCATGACAATAAACCAACATTTTATTTTTGTAAGACAATAAATTTAAAAAAAAAACATATTGCAGATGAATTACATAAAAAATATAAGCACTCAGTTTAAATCAAATTCAAAAACAAAGAAAAGTCAATGCAGAATTGCACTAAAAGAAGCTAACAGGAGTATGTAAGAGAATAACATTGCATCGATATTCTATTCTATATACTTATTGTAATAGATATTAATATCACATTCTCCAAAAGCCATGTTACCTATTTCACATTACATTACTTTTTTGGGGGTAGAATTTCTCATACTGCTTTAAACAAATTAAAAACTTAATTAAAGACTTTATTAAAAGTTATTTTAACTAACGAGTTTTATTTTTTTAAAAAACACAGAAACTAGCTGCTTTTTTTAAAAATATAGGGGTAAAACTTTAATTAAATAGAACAAATTCATTGTTTCCAAATTCATAATATTTTAATTAAACTAAATGATCAAAAAACTGCAATAACACATATAAACTTAAATCTGTTTATAGAACTTTACATTTCCTGCATTTAAAAGACTGCAAAAGACTAGAACTAATTCCCTAATAGCAAAAAAGAAATAAAAATTAAGCATATGATTTACATCGAGACAAGCCCCAAGGAAAAAAATACTTTGATGTTTCACACCATATGTTTAAAATGAAATCAAAATTGTAGTCCATCTAATTAATTAAATTATCATGATTTTCTAATACCCAAAAAATTTAAGAATCTTTTCTTCTTCAGCCAAATAAAACTCATCCGAATAGTTTTTCATATTCAATAAATAAATAATAAAAAAATATTTACAAGACACCATCATCTTAGTTGGCCAGACAGTTCAATGTGAGCCAATGCCTTCTTCTGAAGATTTCTTCATGACGACTAGTGATTCACCTTTGATCTCCAATTCTTTTCATTAATTGAGAGAAAATCAGACTCCACAGAGTCAGCCCATCTCAACTCCGGCTTTCTTGTTCCAGTGGGTCCAAAAAGCAGTATCTTTTTTATTGTATTGTCATCACTCATTCGAATCATGTGGGCCATCCAATTCATTCTATTTATTTCTATGTATTTAATAATATCAGGTTGCTTATAAATCTTGTACAGATCAAAGTTAAATCTTTTTCTCTAGTTATTGTTTTCATTTACACCACCAAGTATACTCTGCAAAATCTTTCTCTCAAATGTTGCGATACAATTTTCCTCCTGTTTCGTCATTGTCCAAGCCTCAGAAGCATATATTTCTAAGACAAGAAACTTTATAAAAATTGCTACTGCTTTTTTAGAAATTGCCCAGATCCAAAGGTACAAACTCTCCTTTACTTCAAAGAAATTAAGGATGAAAAAGTTTAAGTGCTCACTTAATTAATATTTCTAAGGCTAAGAAAAGTCAGATTTGCTTTCATTATTCTAAACAGGAAACTCCAAAAATTATTACTATTGGCTTATAAAATTTCGGTTTATCATTAAATGGATATTAGCTCCAGAAGAGGTCAAAAAAATAAACAAAATAAAAGGTAATTTTTTCAAAACAATAAGGGACAAAATCAGGACATTTTTTGGAACAATAAATATACATGCACCAGACTACTTTTTTTAAGAAAGCAAACTAAAAAAAAAAAGTATAATCTGCTTTATCTAAGTGTAATAAAAGCAAATTTTAGAACACAAAGTTATAACAATTTCCAGGATAATTTTATTTATACTGAACAACTCATAATAGTTTTAAATCAATGTATAGAAAATTATAATACTGTTGCATAAAAAAAATAATTATGATTTCCCTATACCAAAATGTAATCTAACTTAGTGATTAAGAATAAGACTTCCTTATCCAAATTAATAATAATTTTAATGTATGTTTCAATAACATTGAAATAAAAACACAGTGAATAGGAAAGCAACATTTCTTTACACAAGGAATGTTAGTGGATCAGCACTCAAGTCAAAATTTAAAATTCTATGAAATGATTACTGCATTGTTGACTGGAATTGATTAATATCACATGAAACAGACTAATCAATAATTATGAAACTAGAAAAGTCCACCCAACAAAATTTGTTAAAGTAGTTGCTTAAATAATAAATGTATGACCCTTGAATTCAATTGAGCTTTAACATTGAACACACAATAAATGTACACAATATCATTTACCTTCATATTGTCTTAAAAAATTCTTAATTTCACACAACATATTCCAAATGTATTATCAAATGCAGTGAGGTTAATTAATCTATCATGTGAAATGAATATATATANTATATATATATATATATATATAAAGAGAGAGAGAGAGAGAAAAACATTTTATAGTTTGTCAATTATTAACCTAGAAAGCATTTTATTATATAGCAGTAACTTAGAATAAATTTTGACTTCAATTATCTAGAATAAAAATTCAGAATTTAGATCTAAGGCGGATATGCAAGTAATGTGCTCTTCTTATGTTTTGGTTCGTAAAAAAAAATATCAAAATTCAGCTTTTTATTCATTTACTTTTTTTAATAATCCTTTGCATGTTTTATAATCATGGGTTACTGTTATTAATATCGATCAATGACTATGAAATTGGCCAAACAGGTTGAAATCGGTTTAATAGGTGCCAATACTCCTTAAAAGTGCCAATTACTCGCACATCTGCTCTAGCAAATAATAAAAAATAATGACACTATTGTTTTCACAAGTCTCCAAGCTAGAAATGTTTAAAGAATATTTTTGGTATTATAAGAAGAGATTTTATTTTAAAACAACTTTGGTTGTTCCCACATTAACTCAATATAATGTAAGATAACTATTTCTTACCAACTTTCAAATAAAATAGAATGTATTATTAATTATTCAATGGTTTCTGGTTGCAAGGGCTCAATAATAGCTTAAAAACACAAGCCACAAGCTTAAAAATTATAATTTTCAATTAAGTTTTATTATAAAGCACAATTCTGTAATATTTTTAAGACAGTACTCTATATAATAATAATTGTAAAAACATTATTCAAAAATAAATTGTTATAGGCCGAATCAAAGTTCATTATACGGCCACGCCAAAGATTTGGTGAGGTGGCTGAAGCTACATTCCATCTCTAGTTTAAACAATTAATCCTAAAGGTCAGGATACATGTCTAAACCATGTATATAATTAATTAGTAGACAGTCTGAAAATAGGAATAATTTAATTTTGCAATTTCTACAAAGATTAAAAATTTAAATAAAAAGATAGATCAAAAGTCCAAATTTTTCGATTTTTCAAAACTATTTTCTAAAAAATCACATTTGCAATCTTAGAGAATGGGATGCTTTGGACACATATTAAAAATCAGGAATATCAGGGAAAATATTTCTTTTCAGGAAACCAGGAATATCATAACAAGATGCTAACTAACGACTCCCTAGGTTTTTTATTCAAGGTTGGCTGAGTTGGATCCAGCAGATTTTTAAAAAAAATAAATTTTTGATTCATGAAAAAATGTAATACTAATAAAATTACTAAGGTAAGAAATTTTTCTGATAAATCAATAAACTCTCAAACATTATTAATTCATTTCTAATAAACCAATATCATTAACCTGTTATTAGACGATTCATATAGTATGCAAAATTTTAATATTTAGAAGAAGAAAAATTTAGCACTTGTGCATCATTTATAAAATCTGTTATATTTTACCTATAAATTGGAATTGCAAAAAATTAATAGATTTTAAAAATGCAAAACAAGATCTGTTCTCTTTATAGAGCCTCGAAGAGCCTGTGAAAACAAAAACCGATTTTTTTTAATATTTTGTTTTATTTATTCTATCATTTTCAGAAATTACTTAAATTAAAAATTTTAAGGAAAATGTAATAGAAGTTAAAGAAATAAGAGCATATATTAATAAAAAGTTGCATTAAATTTCAACGTTGCATTAAATTTCATTATTTGAGAATTATATATATACATTGTGTTCAAAATTTTGAATTATACTGTGCAAGTAAGAAAACATAAATTTCATGAAAAATTACCTAAAACTTAAGTCTATATCTACATCAGAAACATTATATATTTGAACAGTAATTGACAACTAAATTTATTAAAAAAAATTAAAGTAGGATTTTCTCTGAAAAAACTATTCTGAAAATGGATAAATTGCTTCTGAGAAAACTCATATTTTTTAGAGGAAGGAAAAAATTATCTGATTTGTTTATTTCTTTTTTAAAAATTAGGTTTTCTTTCTTCCTTGTTTTTAAACGATTCAACGAATTAGCATTTTTTTTCAATTTGAAACATCATTTTACAATACTAACTGCTACTTTTTGAACCATAAGCAGTTTGGAGTAGCAAGTTAAGCTTGATTAAAACACCTTAAGAGGAACTAAGAAACATATCTAGTTACTTACATTTCTATTTCACAAATTTTGTTAATAAATTTATGTAGTGACTGTATTTCCAAGCAGTGTAAGGTGTAATATTAAGAGCTGAATGTATATATCATATAATCATAGCAAAAATATAAACTTTATGCAAAATTTTACAAATATATACAAATTATAGCAAATGTATTATAAATTTAATTTTTATAAAAACATTTTCGTAAATCTCTAAGAACTAATAAATGTAAAAAATTTAAATTTGAAACCAGTTATTTAAGGAACTCTATGTGTAGTTTTATTTTCTTCTGTCATTCACACATACAAATCATGTTTATGCATCTGACTTATGATAGTATGTTATGGTTTGAACACTACTAGTTTTTAAATTTACCATAGTTATTCAGTTGATTCGTTATAATAAAAAAGTTAGAAGAGATAAAAACATCTTATAACAAAGTGGGTCAAATTCTTTTGCTGCATCTATTAAGGTACAGAAAAAGATCCTTTAATAATAAGTTTATATAGTTCTGAGCAGTTTCGTAACATGCATAATTTGAGCAAAGTAATTAGAGGCATATCAAAGGAGAAAGAAAAATGCATACTCTTTTGCTATTCTGGTATATTCGTCAAAAGCAGCATACATTGTTGGAAATATAATCAACTACAATTAAACTGTGATTGCAAAGATAAAATACAGGTGCTTAATATGCTATTTTAAAATTTATTTATATATATTTCTAATCAAATATTTTTGTATTTATACAATTCTTTTTTTTAAAAAAGGACCCTTAAGTTTTGCAATTTGATAATTTGTCTAGATTTTTGATATTTTAGTTAGCTTTAATGCTGGATTATGTTAGTTTTTATTAGTTCAATAATGTAAGTTCTACAAGTACATCAATGAGATGCTTAAAAGTTTTGGAATATAGTATACTCACCAGGACACACAGGAGGTCTTGTGCTCCATTCTCCAGTTTCTAAGCACTTAGATGTTATTTGATGAGAGCCATATTTACACGTGAAAATAACAAGATCTCCTGCTTTATAGATAGATTTTTGAGGTAAAACACGAACATGCTGAATTGCACCAGGACCATAACATGTAATTTCTATAAAAGGATTAAAATAATACATCACTTTCAAGTTAAATAAATTTTCAGAAGAAGTTTTATTCAGTTGTAATAATTAATAGAGCATAAACGTTGCTGTCATCTTAAGTTAATACATAGGGTTCTTTTATATATTAACTTAAAGGACTAACGTAATGGGTCTGGGGTAATGTTGTGGGAGTAACATGAACCTTAAGTTAATATATTAACTTCAGGGTTCACGAGTAACTTAGGGTTAATATATAGAGAAACTTGCCCTTATGGTCAATTTTCGAGGGAAGACATTTTTTTTTACTGGACTTACATGGCAATTTGTACATAAAAAGTTCTTTGAAATCCCTTCAAGATGGACACACCCTACACTTTATATATTATTCGTAGTCAAAAAGTTTTTTTAAAATATGTGATGTATCTAGATAAAAGTAATGTAATTGGTTTCCGAATAAAAAATAAATATGAAGATGTTTCATGAGTAACAAAATGTTTACAGCCATAGTTTTCGAGCTACAAAAAAAATCTGAAAACAAATACAGTATAATAAAAAAGCAGTATAATACAAAATCTGATAATTTGAGAATGTATTCTACATATATTTACTTGAAAATTAAATATTGAATTGCCAATCCTTTTCAAATAGTGAAGTAAAACATTTCATTAATATCTTTTCATTATTTTAATGCAATATTCACCAAATATTTTAGGCAGAAAAAATAAAAAAATTTTTAAACTATAGCATCTTAAACATATTTAGATATTAAAAGATAAAAAATCTAAAAATATAGGTTTGGGGCATAGATTATTATAAAAATAAGATTACATCATAGTTTATTCTTATCTAAAATAATCATTTGATAAATAAAGCTAAGGAAATTATTCAACCTGCCGAATACTTAAATATTTAGCATTGCAAGTAGCTTGATATTCAACTTAACTGAATATTCAGTATAATAGACGGAATACAGAATACTTGGTGAACCTTTATTATGCCTATTATAAGTAAATTTTTTAACTTTTCACTTTAAAGTGTACAGTCATAAAATTGCACAGCAAAATCTTTTCACATTTAGAGCATTGCATAGTGGAACATAAGCTCTGTCAAGTTACTGAAGCTCAGTTTGGTTAGCTACATCAACAGGATGTAAATAACAGTTGGGGGAATTAAAAGGCACTTCAAGGTGTGAATCAAATCCTTGACATTAAAATTAAAGTATAAAACTTAAAATTAATAATATTGAGCTTTACTTTTATATAATTAGCACCACTGACAAATTTGAACAGATGGTATTATTTCCACTATAAGCAAAAATTGGGTTGTCGTTTGTGAACTGCGAAAGATAAGAAAATATAGTCTGTTGAAAATATAGTCAAAGAAAATATATCTTAAAATATTAAAATCCATCAATAATGTATAAAATAGATATGTATTAAGTTCCTGTCAGATCATCAATTGGTATTACACATTTCCTAGCTTTTAATATAATTTAATTCTTAAATTTATATTAATGCTTTCAATCCTTTTCATACTAAAATACTCATACAGAACTTTTTTCTCAGTAATCACATTTAGCAGGAAATATTTTATTAATATACAGTTAGTTTTTTCTAATTTCTAACAAATTTATATTCTTTTGATTATTGTTGAAGGCCATAGTTTAACATAAATAAACTCCAAACAATTTAAAATCACCTAACCTCTACTTTATCAGTTTAGCTTTACTTTGATAAATAGCTAAATAATGCATCTTTCTGTTTCGCTAACTTTTGATTATTACTTTTTATGAGGTTGGCCAAAAAGGATCTTAGCTCTCATGTTTTTTTTCCTGCTAAAAACATTTAAAAAATTAAATTTATCATCATTATATGCTTGAAAGTAAATGTTATGAAGCTGTTATGTAAATTATTATCTTCAATACATCAATAAAATTTTATTATATTTCTTGTTGAAAATGAGTTTTTTTCACTTAATTTTCTACGACAAATTATGAAATCTTTTCAATTAAATAATTTTTCATATAACATCGAACAACTGTACCAAATACCTCATTCAAGATACATTCACATTTAATACACATTCACATTTAATACTAATGTAAAATTAATATAAAAAAGAAACATGTTGGTATGTTTTTTTCTAAAAGTGGTGCAGAATCATGAGATTCTATCATAATTGTTAGTGATTTTGCTCGCAATAAATCCTAAAGTGGATGTGAAAAATAAGTTATGACGTGTTATTCTCTAGTGCAAAAAATTGAGCAATAACAGATTTACGAAAGCAAAATTATAATCAAACTTATAAACATATAAATAAATTCAAATTTCTTTCTTATTAATAGCAGAAGGAGAAATAAGAACAAATCTAAATATGAAATTTGGCATTGCTTTTCCTTTATGCAAGCATATAATCAGTTCTTATTAAAAGCCTTGACAGCTAAATAAAAAAATTTTCTCACTTTGAAATTCATTGTTTCATCTATAGATGTTTCCCCAATAGCCCATTGTGCAGTTCTAGTTTGACGTAAAATGAACTACAACTACAAATTTCATCTATAGGTGATAGAATAACTATGGGGAATACAAAATATGGAAGACCTGGGTCATGAAAATGCATATTTTCCAAAAATTGCATAGTGATAATCAGCGATTTCCTTTGTAATCACTGAATATTAATATGCAAATTTGCCGGGTACTTCGACATAAGTGATTAGTGTCATAAAAAAAAAAAAGCAAATTTTAGAAACCTTTGCATATAGGAGCATCTCCAGTCCATGTCCCATCTTCTTGGCAGATTCGCTTATTGCTTCCAGATAATACATAGTGCCTGTCACATTCATAAGTTGCTACAGAATTTAACTTTCTCTGAGTAGAAATAACTTTTCCATTCAACAAATCAGACAATATAGGACAAACTATAGCTGTAACCATAAAAATGCAAATTAAACTGCAAAGATAAATCAACACAGTATAAGCAAAAAATATTTCATAAAAACAATACCTTAAAAGATTATAAAACTGGGAATTTATAAATTTCTTTTTAAATAATTATTTTAACATGTTAAAAAGCTTTAAGTTCCTTACTTTTTTTGTAATTTTTAATCTAATAATGTTAGGATAGTATTGCAATAACTAACTAAAAATTTATTAAAAACTTATTTATTTTCCTTTATTTTGCTTTGCACTAAAAAATAATATAAGTATTTACACATATTCAATAAATAATATTGGTTAATAAAAAAAATGAATATAAATTTTTATAGCAAGAGGAAAAGCTGTCCCAATGATATATTTTAAAATTAGAAATAACTAACTACAAAAGTTAAATGTATGTAAAGCTAAAGTAAAAATAACTGAATATACACTAAACTATAGATTTAGTTGATTTTTTTACACAATAACTTCTGCCTAAAACAATTAGGAAAAATTTATCTCATAATTAACATAATGTTGATAATTGTTACATTTAGATCATACATTAAAGTGTACAAATTAATGACCAGCTATGAAAAAACTTTAAAAATCAAAATTTGGTGTCAATTTTAAATTATAATTGCATGGGGAAATGCAATTATTATCCCCTTACTTAAACACTTTGAAAAACACACGAAGTAAACATTTTATTTTTACTATGAATTAATAAGTAAATATAAGAAAGAATTTTAAATAATTTTTCATTTTAAATTTAATATCATTTAGTAAATAGTAAGCAAACATAGTAATTTAAAACCAAAACTCTTGTTTTAACTTTATTACTCAGGTAGAAATTTTATTTTTTATCTTCTTATCTATAATAATAAAATTTATCTAAAATTAAAAGAGGTCAAAGAATGATTAAAACTGAAATTTCAAATTTCTAGGATAGGTATAAATAGTTTTTTAATTAACCAATTATTGAAGATCACAATTTCTTATATAAAAAAAAACTTTTCAGATACAAGAAAGAATGTTTTCAGATATATTTTCAGATATTTAAAATTATAACTTAAAGCAATTTCGCAAAGATTCTATATTATTCAATACTTAATAAAAGCAAAAAGAGAACACAAAAATGCCCAGTAAACTTTGAATAAAAAATAAATAAAAATACAATTGAAATTTGAAAAGAAAAAAAAAATTAGGCTGTTTTTTTTCTTCTTTTCACAAAGTTAATAGTTTGATTTTTTAAAATCAAACTGTAGTTAGAGCACAAAACAGAATGTACTTATCTTCAAAAGAAAATAAGATTTTAAACAGTGAAATATTTTGCTTCAGAATGTTAATAATGCATAATAATTTATGAGCCCCTTTATCCATTTTTGTTTTAAAAGACAAAAATTTTTGGTTCAAGCAAAAATATTTATTTTTTACTTATGAATAATTTATTTTTTTTACGTTGTGAAACATTTAGGTTATTTATGTTATGCAAGGTTTATGATTATGTTATGTTATTTATGTTTGAAGTATTAATTTCTCTAAGCCTAAATTGACATATTTCTTGATCAAAATGCTTTTTAATATAGTTGATCCTTGTGATATCATGCTTCATGGCATTACACTTCGAAATGTATCTTTTTTCATGCTGCTTTGAAAGAGAAAAAAAGAAAAGAATAATAATAATAAAAAAAACAATAAATATTTTTTTTACTTCTCAATGATTCTTCATTTAATTAGGAGCTAGTTCTTAACACTACAAAAGACTACAGTTATTGAATCTACAGCTAAAGGTACTAAATTATTACAGCTAGAATTTCTATAATTTGCAATATTGATATGAGCATCTTTTTTTTGTCTTCAGATAGAAAAATGATGTTCGTAGTATCCACCAAAAAAAGAAAATTCTTGCAAGGTCAAATAAAATAAGTAACTTTAAAATGTAGCCAATGGATATGCCGTAATCATTATTATTGTGGTTACTATAATAACTATTTCATGAGTCACCAAATATGGTAACTATATTTGGTACCTTGCCCACTTCCAGGCATCACCTGGGCAAACTTAACGCATTCACCTTTATTATACTGAAAATGGTAAACTATACTCAATGAGAAAAAGGAAATAGCCAAAGTATTGCGGGAAGTCATCATTAGCACATTATGAATTTGGTAAAAGAGAAAAAGTGCACAAGAAAATCTTTGTATAGTTATAAAGCTTTAGAAATTGATAGAGCATATTTATTAATGCAGTTTAATTAACAAAAATAACTTTTCAGAAGAATCCCCTTTCTCTTAAAATTTTATTTCAGGTTATGTGTTCCAAAAGGATCTTCATCTTTTATGAAGGCTAATTGCTCAGCACCTCAGTTAAATTTTGTTATACAGTACATAACTCGTTATCCGGAAATCAGAAAACCGGAAAACCAAAAAACCGGAAAACCAAAAAACCGGAACGAAATTCGATACATTTTCCCGCAATTTAAAAATAAGATTTTTCTTTCTTTTTTGAAAGATGTTTGTTTACCTTACCATCATTTCAGAAATAATCATTAGTGTATTTACCTCATCGTTTTTTCTTATTTTTAAGATTATTTCCAAAATTTTTTTTTAAGTTGGGTTTAACACTAAAAAAACTGTTTTTTGTAGCGATTCAGAAAACCGGAAAAATCAGTTATCCGAAATAGCGATGTTAATAGCTACTTAGATGAAACTAATGAAATGCACTTCAGAGCATTATTAACAATATCAAACATCTCAATAAAAAAATAATTTGTGCTTACCCTCACAAGTGACAGGTTTATTTGGAATCCACTGTCCTTTTGGTCCACAAAGCTTTGTCATTGTTTTTTCATTAGTTCCTAACATTCGATATCCTTCATTGCAAATATATGTTATATTATTAGGAAATGTAAATAAGTGTCCAAGTCTATTAGAATTTTCGATATAACCAGGATCATTACAGCTAATAAGAGAAACTGAAAGAAAATAATGTAATTTTTTAAACACAAATTACTACAAGTAAAATAACATAATATATACAAGTAAAATAACATAATACACACTTACAGAATACAGAACATAACAGCCGAAGTACATGCAGAATATATAGAAGAAATATTCAATAGTCTTTATGGAAAAGATAAATTTCCAACTAAAACTAACAGCAAAAAACCATCACCTCAGTATTTGAGTTAACAATATATGATATAAAATTAGCAATATAAACAATTTAGCTAAATTTAGAAAAAAAAAAATATATATCAAAATCTATGACAATTCATTAACCTATTAGTACTGGTAAAATTTTCGAGAATGTTTCTTCTCTAAACATGTTTTTCTATATAATAATATTAGATAAACCTGTTTTCTTTGCAAAAAAGTATGGGACAAGTTGGCAAACACTTTTCAACATGTGAGACTCTCTGAAGTTTAAACAATAATGAAAAAATGTAGTGTAATCAAAATTGAAGTAGATAACAGTGTAAACTTGAATTATATAACATACCTAAAATAATATAAGTTTTCAGATATTTCATTAAAAGAAAAAAAATTTATATACATTTTTTAATATTGCAAAGAAAAATACAAGTTAAAAGTAATATTTCTTCCTCAAAATAAAAAAAAAATTAAGATCTTTTATGACTTAAAATTATTTGTTTTCAAGTTTAATAGAAAACATAATAAGGAGCAATAAAAAATAAAAAAATTATCTAGATTTCAATTACTACCTACTCCTCAGCTAGACAGTCCATGAAGGACTTCCAACTCTTTTACCAATAGTTCCATTTTTTCCTATCATTGATCTTTGTCTTTCAATTTTTGATTTTCATCTTTTTTAAATCTCCTTCTACCTTATCTAGCCATCTTTTTCTGAGATGTGTGACTTTTCTTTATCTGTTATAAATTTTTCTTGTTGTACCCAGGGCCCGACTTAGCCCAGGACAAAAACTTCTCTGGGCCCCCCCCCCTGCTTCACTACTCCAGCAATGAGGAACTGAACGTTATGGAAGTATTTAAATTTTTCACCTCATTACAGATATATGAGAAAATTGACTCGAACCTAAAATAACTATTAAGTACCCCCCTCCCTTCAATGGTCAGACGAAATATCGTTCTGCCCATTTTATTGGTTTTCTAACAATTCTATGTCCATCATTAAGAGGATATAGCACATCTGAAGTGCCAAAGTTTGTTATTTTCTTTAAATTAATTGGATTAAAGACGTACAGAACAGTCAAGAATGGGTTAATTGATTGTTAACTTTGTCATCAAGCTGCAAAAAATTCATATCCTTGCTGACATTAGGGCAGAATTCAGCAAAAGTTTTGCAATTACGATGGCTCAATTAAGACAATCAGAAGCCCGTGCTTTTGTAAACATATTGCATTTTGTGATATGTAAAAATACAGGCTTTTGTTTGGCTATATTTGTCCATCGTAAGTGTGAAAATTTAGCTAAATTCTGCCCTAGAAATATAGATTTTTCGTGCTGATACGATAGATTAATGAAGAAGCTATCATAAAATGGATTTTACACTGCACTGATATTTTGTTTTAAAAAAGTTCATTAAACATAAAATAAACTTTCTATTTGATTTGGACCCCCCACCTCTGATGTGAGACCCAGGGCAACTGCCCCGTATGCCCTTGCCTTAATCAGGCTCCGGTTGCACTTTTTATCACTTATTCGCTCCAGATGTTCGAGCAATCTTATTCTTTTTATTTTCGTTCATTCTTTTAATTTTTTTTATAGAGCTTACTTAACTCTAAATTACTAATAATTTTCCACAAGTCTTGATTGGTCATATTTAGTTTTTTCCTTGTTAACTAAACGTCCCGTAGTTAAATATCTCTTGATTCCTATTACAACTATACAAATAGCAATTTTTGTAAAATAATCAAAATTTCCTTTCAGATTCTCATCTTATTTTTTTTATAAGAACTATTCAGATGTATTTAGAAAAATTTAAACTTACCCTTGCATAAATTTTGAGTTACAGTCCAATTAGCAACTCCATTTTCTTCAACACAAGTGATCATCGAATTGCTTCTGACAGGTTCAAATCCAATATCACATTCATATTGTATAGATTCACCAAGTGTAAAAGTTGAATCGGTAAAATCTTCTAACAATAATCGACCATGATTTATTGAAGGCAAATCTATGCAAATAGCTACAAAAAGGATAAGAACTATATAATATAAATATGCACTTAAAGGAATCAAGTTAATTATTTTGAAATACTTTTATATATTTTTTTCAAGTTATAAATGGATAAAAATTTCATATAAGTCAATAGGATCAATAGTATAGCCATTTTTAAATCTTGAAAATGCTTGAATGTACTTAACTCATTATTACATGCAATTTAATTTTACAGAATATTAAATAGGAGATTTTTTTTTTAAAAAAAAAAAAGTCTTTTTAAATGATTCAAATACCATAGAGTAAAATTTGAATTATAATTAAAGCTTCTTTCATAGTAGCATTTAAAAAAAAAATACAAAGTAAATAAATTAAACTAGTTTTGCTTTTTGCGAAATCAAATATTTAACAACAACAGGGTGGCCACTCAAATCAGGTTTCAAATTTCCCTGATTTTCCAGGTAAAAATCCTAAAATTTAAAGGTCAATGTGCTTTTTTTCCCTTATAAAATTTAGGATGGGTACAAAAAAAGTGTCAATATTATAAAGTATTTTATTTAAATATTATTTATTTAATATTATTTTATCATCTTTGACTCATGGGATAGAGTGCAAGCCACGTCACCTTATGGGAATGAGGTGATCTGGAAAGGTTTTCTATTCTTTAAGAAAATATGGGAGTTTAACAGGGTTATAATGAATCAAATTTTGATGCAAGCGAAGTATTGCTAAGTTGATGGTATTTCAATCATTTGGCAATAAATTTTTGTCTAAAAGTGGGTATAACAGCTGGTAAAATAATTTCAATTAAGAAAATTAGTAAATAATTTAAATTAGTATAATTAAGAAAAAGCAAAGAAAAAATTCCAGCTTTTCTTTAAAAATCCCTGATTTTTTAAGGTTTCTATCCAAATTTCCCTGATTTTTCCAGTATAAAAAAATTCCCTGATAATTCCAGGTGGATGGCCACCCTGAATAATTTGTTGGACCCTGAATAATACCAAGCAATAACTATTATTTTCTTTTAAAAAAATAAATCAATAAACATGCAAGCGCTAAACATATAAAATGAACTTTTTTTAAATCATATTTGACAACAAAAACAGGCATGCTGGCTTCTAAACATTAGTCCTGGTTAATAGAAATTTTGCATTTCTGTACATGCCTATCCATAGCAAAAATAAGAACACATAACAAAAATAAGAATAAAATTTAGATTACTCTGGCATTTTTATACTAGTGACACCAAACATTAACTTTACGAAGCATAAACATGTAACAAAAGAGAAATTTCAGCAAACTCAAAAACACAAGTGATAAACGAAGGAATAACCAGAAATCATGATGCACAAAAGCTTGAAAACAAAACATGTAACCAAAAGTTGTATGTTTTAAAAACAAACAAACAAGAATTTATATTTTAAGAGTTATTCCTAATCAGATATTGATTTACAAAAATATGAACATAGAATTTTATTCATTATAAAGAAATTTTTTCTTACTTACGACAAAAACCAGTAACAAGTATGACAATAAGTGTATAGGAATAGTTGAATAACAATTAACTTTTTAATAGATTTGTTTCCCACGATTGATTCCATCACAGCGAATTCATCATGGTTTGTCTATCATTCTTTCGGCAATTATCCCAACTGACTTTTTCAAGGTTTTTGAAAAACCCTTACTTTTATTACTATGCACACACATATTTCTTTTAAATGAGGAAGATTTAATTCCAGATGCGAGAATGGGGAAAGCTTCAGCAAAATGTATAGGAGTTGGCAGCTATGCTTTTTGGACAAACATTAAATGTTAAACAGAATCAAAATTCTCAGCAGCTCAGCACTTCATCACATCAAATGAAACCAACAGACTGAACATTTTCTCTGAAACAAATTTCTTTCAGAGAAAGATAAAGAATGTTACGAAAACAATTAAACTAAGAGATATCTGCTGGAAATTATTGGATTTCAGCAATCCTTAATGTCTGCTTTAAGCATTTCAATACAGAAAAAAAAAGATAAATATCTAGAAAACAATAGAGTAATTTTATTGTATGGAGCCTTAGAAAAATAGATATCCAATAACTTGAAGTTTCTCAAAATAACTGTTTCGGAAAAAACTCCAAAATTATTAAGCCTGCAAAAATAAAAAAAATGAAACAATATTGGAAAGAGTAAACCCTACTATATGAAGGAGAAATCAGCAAAAGGTGGAACTGGTCAGAATATGTACGAAGAATGCCAAGAAATTGACACACATTTCTCTCCTTATGGTAAGAGAAAAATGGGAAGACCAAGAATGACTTAGAAAAGACAAATGCAAGTGGATTTAATGAGAGCAAAGCTTAAAGATTAGAGAAAACTAGATCCCAAGACACAGACTAAGGGGAACACATGGAAAGGTAAACAGGATGCCTTGGGCACCAAACAGTGTGAAGAATATAAATAAAATAAAAAATAAATATATTTTTTGTAAACATATTCAGTATTTTCACATTAACTTATATGACAATTCTGTGAATTGCTTCAAAATGTCATGTTATCGTCTATTGAACTCTCAATCAGAATCATTTCTTACTAAAAGCCAATACGAAGATTTAAAATTGTTTAATCTAAACTTAATATGCTTAATTAAAGTATTTCATTCATATCAAATACTATTAAGAATTTTTTAAATAACTTGGGCAAGAGTTTACCATTTTAAAAAGTCTGTAATTATTAAACTGTTAATCAGATTTAAATAAACTGAACAAAGAGATCAATCTAAAACTTTGAAATAACTAATCTCCAACATTAATTAATTTCATATTTTAAATATAGTAAAAAAGTGTGATTCCCAAATCACTAACTTTAATAAAATATTCCTATATAAAACAATTTAAATAATCAAAATTATTTTTCTTCTTTCTTTTAATAACATTATTTAAGAATCCTAAAAATAAAAATTCTGAAACAACAAATTGAGCAGAATAGATAAGATACTTCAATAACTTTTTTTACAATTTATGAATGGTTCACCAGTTCAACATATCAAATCTTTGCAATTTTAGAATTGTTGATTAGTCATAGAAATCATGCATAAAAAGCAGAATTTTGCAGAAAAGTGGCATCTTTGGTAAAACAAACATGATTTGATTTTACTGTTTACGTACAAATTTTCTTAAGCAAGGAATCTAAACATGATAATTGATAAAAAAAATTTATGAATCTTCATCAAATCAGCAGTACAACCAGATTTAAGGTTTAGCAAGGTGTATTCATAAAAAGAAACTTCATTAAATATGTAGTATTCTAAACAAAAAAGCTTTGATTATAAATTAATGATTTTTTTTAAATATAAATATCTTTTCCATTTTATATTATTATTTTAATATTGATATAAAACTAAATATGCTTTGAGCACATTTAAGCGGTAGATTAAGATTTGTATTGCTTTTATTTAGGGTGCAAATTAAAATTTTAACAGTTTATTTTTTAGTTAGCTACATTGATTGTAGGAATAAACTTTATCACTACTTTATTTATCAGACCATTTTTCATAGCTTTGAATGTGAACTGTTTCGAATTTTCTTTTCACTGATTACAACAAAAATCTCAAAATGGCTATTGATAAAACTATAAAAATCTATATAATTTAAGTAACACATTAAAAGAAACTATATAAAATGGAGAAAAAATTAAATAAAAAATTTCAATAAAGGAAACGAAGGAAATAAAAGGTTAATATAATAAATAAAGGTTAATAAATAGTAATGTTGAAGTTTTGGATTATATTAATAATAATAATATTTCTAGCCTTAATACTTTTGATTTCGAAAATTTGTATACAAGTATACCACATGGGAAAATTATTGAGATTCGTGACGGCATTTATGATAGGTATTTATTCAATGAGAAAATTGATAAGTCTAATTGGTTGGATTTATGTAAGTTTAATCTTTTTGAGAATGTTCTTATTAATGGTTTAGATTTTTATAAACAAATTATTGGAATTCCACAAGGTAATTCCTTTTCTGGGGCTTTTGCCAACATTTTTTTGCACTTTTTTGAGGCTAAATTTCTTGAACATAAAGTACTTAATGCTTTCCGATA